>NC_058407.1:47323372-47546105 GCF_002201575.2 Neomonachus schauinslandi
TTCTTTCTTTCTTTCTCTCTCTCTCTCTCTCTCTCTCTTTCTTTCTTTGCCTTAAATGGCTTCAAGGTGCTCCTACTGAAGGAAAATAGATGAAACAAGCAAGTTACCAGAATACTTTTTAGCCCTACAAATCTGATTTGTATTTGCTGCTTAATTAGGAGTAACTACTTCATTTTACAAAATCGTTCCTCAGCAAAGTGTCTATCTACCAGCTTTCTAAGTTCTCTCTTAAAGATGCTAGCTTGGGAAGCCAACAGCATTTATGTGTGGCCTTCCTGTGATTTTTTTTTTTTTTTAAGATTTTGTTTGTTTATTTGACAGAGAGAGACACAGCGAGAGAGGGAACACAAGCAGGGGGAATGGGAGAGGGAGAAGCAGGCTTCCCGCTGAGCAGGGAGCCCGATGCAGGGCTCGATTCCAGGACCCTGGGATCATGACCTGAGCCGAAGGTAGACGCTTAACGACTGAGCCACCCAGGCACCACCCTTCCTTTGATATTTATAAAAGTCACTCAGAAAAGCTGACAACATCTTAATAATAATTTTTATGTGTAAAATACCTTTATATCCTTTATCTCTTTGGAGCCTGATACCAACCTGGTGAGGGGCAAGGCATATATGTCTAGTCCCATTTCCTTTTCCTTTCTTTCTTTCTTTTTTTTTAAATTTAAAACTCTCATTTATTAGTGTACCACTCAATCTTTTTTTTAAAGATTTTATGTATTTGAGAGAGAGAGAGTAAGGGGAGGGGCAGAGGGAGAGGGAAGAGCAGAGGGAGAAGCAGACTCCCCATTGAGCACTGAGCCTGATGCGGGGCTTGATCTCAGGACCCTAAGATCATGACCTGAGCTGAAGTCAGATGCTTAACCAACTGAGCCACCCAGGTGCCCCAACCACTCAATCTTAAAGAAAAAAAAAAGCAGCTCCAAAGATAGTCTTCTACCATTCTTTAAAAAAGGAATCTGTTTCTTTTAACTTTATACCCACCCCACACCCCATTTTCAAAATATATCATTTAACTATCTTGGTCATGGACATTTCCAAGATGAGATTTTATATTTCGTTCCCATAGCTTCTGGCTATCAGAAAAACCATGCTTTCCTTCACTGAAGGAGTTTGGTCCTGCTGATGTTCGTGTATCCCTTCCAGTATTCTTCATCCTCATCTTTGCTTCTGGAGGCATTTCCTCTGGTTCACTATCTTCATCTTCATTAAAAGCTGCTGCTACTGACAGGGTTTTGGGGCAAGAGTTGGAACAGTGTCTTTTGGCTTACTTGATCCAACTTTGGTGGTTATGGCTGAGGCTTTCTTTGTTGTCTACCTATAGCAAATCCAAACTTGGAGATCTTTGTAGGCTTTCTTGGGAGGTCTGCAGCTTTTTCTTCAATGGATCGCTTCTCAGTGCTGTGACTGGAACTTCCCCCTCCATTACTCTGGTGGCTCTAGCTTGCTGTGGCTTCTTAGGCTTCTCCTCTCCCACCATTTTCCCTGCCGTGGCCGCCCCTGCAGCCACACCAAGCCCCGTTTCCTTTTTCTGTTTTACAACCAGAGGACAGAGATTCAGATGGTTTACATGGCCCTGTGGAAAACACACAAGTCAGAATCAGAACTCAATTCCAGGGTGTTGGGATTCACAAGTCTGGTGCCTCCTCACTATTGAACTGTGAAAATGTCAACCCCCCACATTCATTACTGAGTACTGTATTAGTCTGGGTTCTCCAGAGAGAAACAGAACCAATAGGAGATTATATGTATGATTTATTATAAGGAATTGGCTCCTGTGGTTATGGAGGCTGAGAAGTCCCAAGATTGTGGTTGGCAAGCTGAAGACCCAGGAGAGCCAATGGTGCAGTTCCAGCCTGAATCCAAAGACCTGAGAACCAAGAGGCTGATGGTGCAATTTTCATTCTGTGAGAAGACCAGCATCCCAGCCTGAAGACAGTCAGGCAGAGAATAAATTTTCCCTTACTCCAGCTTCTGTTCTATTCAGGCCTTCAACAGATTGGATGAGACCCACCCACATTGGGGAAGGCAAGTTGCTTTGCTCATTCTACCAATTCAAATATTAATCTCATTCAGAAATACCCTCACAGACATACCCAGAATAATATTTAACCAAATATCTGGGCAGCCCATGGCCCAGTCAAGTTGACACATTCAATTAGCCATCACGAGTACCCACTTAATTGTGTGTACATCTCAGTGCTAGACATTCCTGGAACTGTTCCCTTCTTGTGTCACTGCCTGAGAGTCAGAAACCCAACTTGCCCTTTCAGATCTCACCTGAACTGGCTGTGGTGGACAAGTCATTTCATCTCCATTGTTCTAGGTTTTCTTTTTTTTTTTTTTAAGATTTTATTTATTTATCTGACAGATAGAGATACAGCGAGAGAGGGAACACAAGCAGCGGGAGTGGGAGAGGGAGAAGCAGGCTTCCCGCGGAGCAGGGAGCCCGATGCGGGGCTCGATCCCAGGACCCCGGGACCATGACCTGAGCTGAAGGCAGACGCTTAATGACCGAGCCACCCAGGCGCCCCTGTTCTAGGTTTTCTCAACTGTAAAATAACAAGGGTCAGATTTAGATGACTTTGTAGGACACTTCCAGCTTGAAAAGGGTGTTTCTGTGATTCTATAATTGGATTCTAGGAAAGATTTTAAGAAATGATTTGACTTCTGTTTCATTCAAAGCTGTGTCCTGGGTCCAACAAACACATGAATATTACAGGTACTTACTCATCAAATAAAATCAACATGGAGGTGATAATGCTGTATCTGTACACAGAAATGTGAGAGTCTATTATGTGGTCAGCTTTAGACTGACTACCATGGTAGATATAGATATAATTTGTAATACCATCCTCGCACCAAGGACCTTACCATCTGCTGTTGAAAAGGTTAGCACAGAAGAAATCCTGGTATGAATTAGAGTGAGGTATAGCCTACAGGAGCCATTACCAAAGAGAGTGGGAAGTCAGTGAGTCAGGCTTCCCCTAAAGAAGGAATTAGGACTTGGGCTGGGTTTAAAAAACAAAACAAAACAAATAAAAACATAGGAACAATTTGGATAAACAGAGGCAAAAGAGGAGGACTTGCCAGGCTAGGGAAAACCCAGGCAAGAATAAGCAAGGATCATTTGTATGAGAATGAACGGACCCGGCAGACATGTTTGGATAGGAGATTGCCAAGAGAAAAAGGCAAAATAAAAATAGTATTTTTTTTAGGTATCACCTGACAGCAATGGGAGGATGGAGTGAAGGGTTCTCAGAAACTAGCTCCCTTTTACTGAGTGCCTACTATGTGCCAGGCTCTGGGATAGAATTTTATATATATATATATGTATTTTTTAAAGATTTTATTTATTTATTTGACAGAGAGAGTCAAAGCGAGAGAAAGAACACAAGCAGGGGGAGTGGGAGAAGGAGAAGCAGGCTTCCCGCTGAGCAGGGAGCCTGATGAGGGACTCGATCCCATGACCCTGGGACCATGACCTGAGCCGAAGGCAGACACTTAACGACTGAGCCACCCAGGCGCCCAAGAATTTTATATATGTTATCTGGAATATTTGCAACAGTCTACCAAGTAGGCTTTCCTATCTCTTCATTTTACAGATAGGGAAATTCAAGGTCAAAGAGATTAAGAGTCCAAGGCAATCCTGCTGATAGGAGGCTCAGTAAAAATTCCAACCCAGTTTGAGCTGACTCCATAATAACCCCTTATTCCACATCGCACACTGGCCCCTTCCCAAACCAGAAACTGCTGCCAGTTTCAACAAATCAACCAAAATGTGATCATTTGGTGGGTTTTGCCATTGTGGCAGCTAGTTACCCAACAATTGATTATCTTGCCTGGCAGTGATCTCATTTAGTTGCTATGAATGTTTAACTCAGTCAGCCACTTGGTGGTCTGTCTTAAGGACTGTGATCCAGTGTGTGGCAGGCCATGTGACTGAGGGCAGGAAGGCAATCAGACTGGTAAGTGCTCTCCTATTGACTCCCAGAGGCAAACTGCAGAGGCAGGTCCTGTGAGGAGCTGCTGTAACCACAAACCAAGGGCAATCCTTTATTTGTGCCTAATGTGGAAAAATCGTTCGTCACGCACCAGTCATTTCAGTAACACCTGCATGTTCCTGGCCTTTGAGCACAAATTAAAAACCAAATTTGAATTCAGACATTGAAAAATGAAAGGCTCTACAATCGTACAGAAGATCGGAGGGAGAGCCAGAAGTAGAAGCTATAGTTTATGATCCCCACATGTCTTTTTTTAGTTTCCCGAAGAAATTAGAAGAGAGATGGTAGTATGTTTGGTGGGGGAGGCAGGGTTCCTAGTTCTGTACAAAAAAATCTATTCAATTATATTATAAAGACAAATCATTGTACCAATCCTAGTTCCAAAAAACCTGTCTTTCTTTTTTTAAAAACAGAGAGGGACACCTGGGTGGCTCAGTCAGTTAAGTGTCTGCCTTCGGCTCAGGTCATGATCTCAGGGTCGTGGGATCAAGTCCCATATCAGGCTCCCTGCTCAGCGGGAAGCCTGCTTCTGCCTCTCCCTCTGCCGCTCCCCCTGCTGTGCTCTCTCCCTGAAAAATAAATAAAATATTAAAAAAAAAAAGAATAGAGAGACATTCGGTACCCTATGCCCCACACCACTGATGCAGTTCAACCCAGACATAAACAGTCTGATGACGTCACTGCTGCACATCCAGCTAGTTTAATTGCAGGTGTTAATTGCAGTTGCGAATTAATCATTATTCTAACTGAGCCAGACTTGTATTTTCCTCTTGAAACTTGTCATTATTAAGTTTGCTTGAATTGGCTAATGCACCATCAATGCAAATTATCATTCCACAATACACTACTAAACATGTACAATTGTTTTTATTATGCGTGGAATTTTATATGTGGAAAAGTCATAATTATTCTAAAATTCTATTTTCATGCCTTTCTTACTGTTCACTTCATGAGGTCAGGATTTTTATCAGGATCTCCTTTTCTTTCACACTTTGAAATCTAAAAGGAAAGCCACAATGGTTTCAGTCTTTTCAGAAAGTGACCTATTTCAGAAAAGAATATCAATAAATATTTTGTAGGAGTGCTTTTCAAATGTAATATCTCTTTTCTGCTTTTATGTACATTAACAAAGTTTTTATAGCATTCTCACCAGGATAAAAATAATTCAGCAAAACTGGTCATTAATCTATCAAGATGACCATGTGGGGCGCCTGGGTGGCTTAGTCGTTAAGCGTCTGCCTTAGGCTCAGGTCATGATCCCAGTGTCCTGGGATCGAGCCCCGCATCGGGCTCCCTGCTCGGTGGGAAGCCTGCTTCTCCCTCTCCTGCTCCCCCTGCTTGTGTTCCCTCTCTCGCTGTGTTTCTCTCTCTGTCAAATAAATAAATAAAATCTTAAAAAAAAAAAAAAAGATGACCGTGTATAACTTCCCTATTTTCCATAAGTTTCCATTGCTGAAGTAAGGTTTTGTTTTGTTTTGGTTTTGGGGACTTTTTTTTAATGGAACTAAGGGCTTTTAATGAAAGTGCCTCATCAAGAATAGCTAGAGGAAAGCTGCTCCTTTGTTTTGGGAACCAGTGGGACTCGTAGGGGTCTAACTAGGAGAAGGTTTAGCATTTCGTACGGAATCCTGCACTGGGGTGGATCAGGCCCTGGGGATACTGATCTGGTCACACCTACTAACGGTGGAGGTCCTAACTGGCAAGCTTAGGTGTTCTCTGGGTTCTAGTCTGGACCTGGGGCTGGAAAGGAGAGGACCAAGGTACAGAGATTGGAACCAGTTTGATGCATAGCAGGTGTCAACTTTTTCGAAAAGGTAAAATCCAAAAAGAGTCAGAAATCCAGGCATGAGTCAGCAACTAGCTGATTTATCAATGAGCCACCAACTTGGGATTCAAGGATAAGCTCTGTCCTTGGAAGATTCTGTCTTCAAGCCAGGCTCCAGGCCCAGGAAGGGATGGTGTATCAGCAGAGTATTCTAGAACCTTTGCTCAGTGCACTTGTAGAACTCTCTACCCCCTATTGTACTCACTCCCACTGTGAATACTAGTTTAATGCCTTCCGCATAAGCTCCATGAAGGGAGAGACGCGGCGTGTAGTGTTTACCCCAGTATCCAGCCCTGTGTGTGGTTTTCACCACTTCAGGTCAGGCTATTATCAGTTCTTACCCAGATCGTGGCAACAGCCTCCAGACTAGTCTCTCCACTTCTACTCTTTCATCTGTCCAATATATTCTTCACGCAAAACCTGGTGTGTCTTTCAAAATGTGGATCTGGTTTTGCTATCAGCCTTCTTATAACCCTTCAGTGATTCCCCATTGTCCTCAGGATAGAGCCCAAATCCCAAACATGGTCTCCAAGCCAACCAGCTACCCTGGCTTCTTTCAGTTCTTCATGCCGCACTCTTTGCCACCTCCTCCCCAGGCGCCCCTTCATCTACCTAATTCCTTCTCGTCCTTCAACGCTCTGCCTGGCGATCATTTCCTGGAGAAATCCTTCCTTGAAACCTTGGTCTCCCTGGTATTCTCTCCAGTGGTGCTTCCTTTTCATAGCCCTTTCCCAAGCGTGTGACTCATTCATCATCATTTTTGATTAAAGTCTGTTTCTCTGATTTGACTTGTAAATTTCATGAGTGCGGGGCATGGGGGGGGAATGTACCCATTTTGTTCAGTCCAGAACATAGTAGGAACCCTAAGTTTATGTTGAGTTAGCTCATGAACACTTCTTAGGTATTATGTAAAGTATCATGTAAAGTATCATGAATACTTAGGTACTAAGTCCAGTAATGAAAACTGGAGCTAGGAGTGGGCTGACGAGTGGAGGGCTGGGGAAGATGGAATTGGAGCAGCTCCACACAAACCCACCAAGAGGTGGTCTAGAGGGGCATAAGCACCTCCTGCCTCAGCTCAAGGGGCCTCACTGAACTCTCCCAGCAATGCTGAACTTCAGTATAGATGAATAAATTACACTTTCCCAAGATCACATAGCTGGTCTAGGGGAGACCCAAGACTCCCAACAGGCTTTGTTCAGGTGTCCCCTTTCACACCAAGGAGCTACTTTTCTCTTTCATAAGAACAATCAGGCAGCAGATAAATAATTACTAAGGTGCCTGCCAGGGACTTCTGTCTTACTTCTCTCTCTCTCATTCTCCATAACAACAGCATCTGCGTTACTCAGTTATTCTTCAGTCATGCCTAGCTTGGGACCTGATGATGATGGATATTACCTAGAAGTTTGTGCGGAACATCTGAATCCCAGGCTTTGCTGGTGGTGACTGTCTTCTGCCGAGTGCTGTGGGCCCTGGCATGGCCGGGAGGCTGATGGAGCTACTCAGGAAGCCGGATGGGAGCTCGGTCATGCTGCGCAGGCCCCCGTGGCAGAGCAAGCAACAAGCAGGTGGAACATGGACGTTCCTGTCTCGGGAAAGGCTCGGATGGCAGCGAAGAGGCAGGCTCAGAAAGAAGTACAGAGGCAGTCTGCGCAGCAGAGGCTCAAGTGACATCCTCACCCTGGGTGGACAACCACGGCGGCCATGTTTCCACACACACAAGGGACTCCCGCAGGAGAAAGACACACTCCATCTTTCCACTTGCTTCAGTATGAAAGCTTTTTTGTGAGAGGAAATCTGCGGTGTGAAGGGGAATGCTTCCCTGCCTGGGTGTACTATAAGCTGCTAAAGGTATTTCAAGGGACTGAAGACATTACCTACCTGCTCTGTGTACAGTTGTGTTTCTGTTGATTAAAGGGCTTGCCCTGGGTATCCTTTTTGGTTTGCTTCATTGATTTCCAACCTTGATTTCAAATCATTTTGTAAAGACAGAATACACACCTCCTGAGAAAATCTTTGTTTTTGGAAGCAATTTTTCTGGAGCCAGTTGGAAATGGTAAAATCCTGTCTCTGCTTCACTTCCATGACATTAGAAATATAGTTTATACGATGAAGGACTCAGAAAATGATGCTTGTTACCTTTTCAAAATTCACCTAGAATTCTTACTTCTAGCTGTTTATACAAAAATGGGTTTCTATACATTTGTCCTCTTTCAAACAATTGCAAAAGCTTTATTTCAAATATCTTTGCTAATTTCTTCCTTTACTTACAAGGTTTTGTACCAAGTGACCGCAGTCAAATGGACATCTTCAATGAGAAAGGAAGATGGCTATAGGAAGATAAAAACAAACTGTCCCTTAATTTACAGACTGTGGAATGTTCTTCATGTGTCCTTGGCAATCTCTAGTGAGTTCCGTTTTTATATCTAGATGGGCAATATCTGCAGCCATACGTGAATGTGTTTAGAATCAACCTTTGAAATGTTGAGCCACTGACTATTTTAAATACTAAATCAATCACATGTCTGAGCCATTTTAGAAATGAAGGTTACATAACACACTTAGATTTCCACACTATATTTTTGGAAGCTATTATAAACTTAAGATATGCTTTAAATAAGGCATTATATTTATTATTAATTTCAAGCCCTCTTTCCCCTTTGTTATGTACACTCTTGAAGCAGGGAAGGTGCAAATATGACATCAGTTCACTGATTTGGGTTTCTATTCGTGAAATGAAAGGTTGCACTTTCTCACTGTCATTCTAATTGTTTGACCTGACAGGTATTGTTTAAATAAGGGTCATAGGATTTCAGCGTTTGCAAGGCCCTTCTGGAATTTGTCTGGACAGCATAGGTGCCCTTAATTCTCAGGAACTTGGCCTTGGGCATCAGCAAAATGCTCTTAGCCCTGGGGATGGGAGCTCTTCACGTCTCCCTCTGAACTTGCTTCCTGTGTCATTTTGCAAACCCCAGACTTCAGTTGTTCTCATTCTTGTCTCTAGGACTTGAAGCTTTATTTAGGTCCTTCTTGGCTTCCTAGCAGGCCTCTCGTGAATGTGTATTCCATTCCTCTTTGCTTTTTCCAGCTTCAGCCTTATGCCTAATTGTGGCTCCCTTTGGTTCCGTGCTTCCCTTCAGGTCAGTCTGACCCACCTTGGGAGGGAAGAGACAAAATTTATTTTCCAGTGTGAAACATACCCATCGTCTGATCTGTAAATGTTTTGATACTGTTTTATTCATTCAACGGATATTTATTGAGCAACTCACTCCACCAGGCCAGTGCTGGGAGCTCAGTGAAGTGTATAAAACTATCAGGGTCTCTGTCATCACCCAGCTAACTGACTAGTGGGGGAGACAGACATTAATGGAAAAGTCACACAAATACATACATAAATAATTACAGACTGAGAGAAAGAATGGTATAGGATGCTTTGGAATTGTGTCAAGGTGACTTGATCTGTAAAGGAACGGGGAGGAGAAAAGGCAACGGAATGAACTTTTTTAGACACAGTCCTGTTTTGCAGCTTAATCCAGATATTTTCATTCCTGGCTGCATCTAGAATCTCCTGTGCAGCTTTAATAAATGCCCAAGCTTGGGCTTGGGTTTTATTTATTTAAGTAACCTCAACACCCAATGTGGGGCTCGAACTCATGACTCCAAATTCAAGCGTCACACGTTCCTCCAACTGAAACAGACAGGAGCCCCTCACCCTCAGAGATTCTGATGTAATTGGCCTGGGCATCAATATTTTCTGCAAAGCTTTCAATGTGATTCTAAAATGCAGCAGGTTTAAGAGCTTACTCTTTTAAACCTCCATGTTGATGGTTTTAATGTCCTACACTTTTTCTCTGATGTTCAAATGCAAATCATCTATATGAAAAAAGACCTAACTTGGGGTGCCTGGGTGGCTCAGTCGGTTAAGCATCCGGCTCTTGGTTTCAGTTCAGGTCATGATCTCAGGGTCCTGGGATCAAGCCCCGTGTCCAGCTCCTTGCTCAACAGGGAGTCTGCTTGAGGATTCTCTCCCTCTTCCTCTGCCCCTCCCCCTCCACTCTCTCTCTCTTTAAAATAAATAAATCTTTAAAAAACAAAAATAAAATAGACCTCACTGAAAGTTTCAAATAAAGTTGGAAACGGGTGCCTGGGTGGCTCAGTCGGTTAAGCGGCTGCCTTCGGCTCAGGTCATGATCCCAGGGTCCTGGGATCGAGCCCCGCGCCAGACTCCCTGGTTAGCAGAGAGCCTGCTTCTCCCTCTCCCTCTGCCTGCTGCTCCGCCTACTTGTGCTCTCTATCTCTCTGTCAAATAAATACACAAAAAATATCTTTAAAAAAAAAAAGTTGGAAACAATACTTGTCATTCCTTACTCATTTGGAATAACTGCCAGCAAATACCCTACAAGATACACTTTTGTGATCTTTAAAATGTTTTCTCTTTTGAAAGTAACATGAGCATATTATGAACAATTTGTGGAAGAAGGAAGAAGAGAATAAAAAGGGAAGCACACTCATAAACTCACTATCCGGGGCGCCTGGGTGGCTCTGTTGGTTGAGTACCCAATTTGTGGTTTCCGCTCAGGCCATGATCTCGGGGTCGTGAGATCGAGCCCCAAGTCGGGCTCTGCACTCAGTGGGGAGTCTGCTAGAGATTCTCTCTCTCTCTCCCCCACTCTCTAAAATGAATAAATAAATCTTAAAAAAAAAATAAACTCGGGCGCCTGGGTGGCTCGGTTGGTTGGGCGACTGCCTTCGGCTCAGGTCATGGTCCTGGAGTCCCGGGATCGAGTCCCGCATCGGGCTCCCTGCTCGGCGGGGAGTCTGCTTCTCCCTCTGGCCCTCCCCCTCTCATGTGCTCTCTCTCTCTCTCAAATAAATAAATACAATCTTTAAAAAAAAAAATAAACTCACTGTCCTACTGCAGGCACTTTAAGAATTGTGGTGTATTTTCTTCTCCTCTCCCCCATGGATCTGTACAATCTGACAATATTTTTTTATAAAGTAGGCTCTACACCCACTGTGGGGCTTGAACTCACAACCCTGAGATCAAGAGTCACATGTTCTACCAACTAAGCCAGCCAGGCACCCCTATATAGACAATAAATTAAACGATGACTTAAAACCTACAAATAGTTTCGATATAAATTATATTATATATATATTTTTAAAGATTTTATTTATTTATTTGACAGAGGGAGAGAGAGAGATTGAGAGAGCACAAGCAGGGGGAGTGGCAAGTAGAGGGAGAAGCAGGCTCCCCACTGAGCAGGGAGCCTGATGTGGGGCTCGATCCCAGGTCCCTGGGATCATGACCTGAGCTGAAGGCAGACGCCTAACGACTGAGCCACCCAGGCGCCCCTAAATTATATTTTATATAATACATATAACACAAATTATGTTTATTGGACCATGAAAAATTGAATCCTGTGACTCCCTCTTCTAGCCACCTCAACATAGATTCCTATCCTTACCTCTTGGTCCTGCATTGCTCTCTGGCTCGAAGGAGTAAGACTTGGTTTGGCCAACATCACAGTGATCTCCTAACTGCCTCCTACCCCATAGGGCTAATCTTCAGCCCTATTGAACTGGTCTCTGTAGCATTTGGCACAGTGGAACACTCCTCCCTACTTGAAACCCTTGTCCTTTGATTTGTAGAACACCATTTCCTCCCTCCCACCCTCCCTATTTTTCTTCCTGTTTCTCTGAAAACTCTTCATAGTTTCCTTTATGGTTCTTCTCTCTGGTCCTAGATGTTGGGGTTCCCCAGGGTTCCATCTCTGGCCCCTTCTTTTCTCATTCTATCCTTCCTGGGATTTCCTCCAAGCCCAAAGCCTCAGCTACTATTTATGTGCTGATAACTACCTTGGGGGAGGCCTGATATACTGAAACCTCCAAAAGGCCAGTGGTATGGCAAGAAATAAGACGCAGAAGTCCGTTGCTAGGGTGCAGCAAGAAGATTCTTCATACGGAGACAAGCTGGACATTCGAAAAATGACCTGTCTTTCCCTCTCTTCACCATCCCCTACCCCAAGCCTTGCCTAAAATAGAATAAAAGACAGCAGAGTGAGCCCCATGATTCTGCTTCTCTTGACCCACAGATTCCTCACAGCTAGGGACTGTTGGGACCAGAACTCTGCCTAGGGGGCCGTGTCCACTCACATGTCCCTGGGTGTATATCCTTTGCAGTGTTTGTTTGGAAATAAAATAGAGTAAAAAGTAGCATTTTTTGAGTCCCCAGTCATCATTCTCATAAGTTCTGGAAATTGGACTGGACTCGGTGGCCTGCCTACATCACTCTCAATTTACAGTTCTGGTCCAAGCCTCTCATAGGACTGGCTCACACCACTACCCACCAACCATATTCACCCAGCGGCCCATGTGCTCCAAATGGGATCTCCCTTCCATCTTCTTGCAAAAGCCCTCCTGGGTTAGATGCCTTAACTCAGTGGTTGGCAGTGCCAGGTTGCTCGTGTCAGAAATCTGACAACCTGTTCACTCCCCTCCATACCTGTATCCACTCACAGGTGATTCCATGTCATAAATACCTTCACGACTGCACTCCTCCCATTCTGTGCCCACTGTCACAGCTTGATCCAGGCTTCCAGAAACTGTTATGGCTTAAGTGTGGCGCCAGGAGCCCTCTTTGATTTGAAAAATAGAACTAGATAGAACTAGAAAATGAGATAACTTCATTCCATTATTAAGGAAATGTACTTAGTTATAAAGATTACAGTTATGTTTCTGAAAATGGAAAAGGTGATATAAAAAAAGTTGCCATTGATTTTTACTGCCTGACCTACTACAGATTTATTATTTTTAAAATGACGATTATCTTACTTTTCCCAGATAATCAAGAAATTGAAGAATTTTTTCGTTGGCTCATTTTCCTCTTAAAACTAGATCATCACTATCCACAACTTAAACTATATCAATCATATATTCTCCAAAAACTTTTTTCTTTGTTTGAGTCTCCCAGAGAACTGGAGACCAAGGAAGCAAGTTCGGTTATCTTACATAGGAACACAATAAACTGAAAGGTAGAGGTATATTATGGGGCAGGATGGTGCATGTTGTGGGGCCACGATCTTTACGTTCCTGGTCCCCAACATGCAAAGCTAGTACCAATATTTAAACAGCTTTAGGTGGGTTGAAAACTCTCCTAAATATCCTTTTTCTATATTTTCTCCTATTTCTAAATATAAATTATCATTAGCAAGTAATTATGGTGAATAATAACACTGTCATGTAATTTCCTGCCAGCTAAGGCCTGGCACAGTCAAAGCATGCTGAACTCGAGAATGTGCAATTTTAGCATTGAACAATTAAACTCAGAGAAGATGGGAGTAGAGGTTACCGTGGCAACCTGGTCCCACACCCTGTGTGTGGCCATATTGTTCCAGTGTTTGAGCCACAAAGGCTGGTTTTTATGATTTAGAATACAGGCAGTGTTTGGGTACAGATAGGGAGTTTCCCTTGTGCACGCTTAGAAAGGACAGGTACTTTGGAATCTGCAGAAGAGGATTATATGATTTTCAGCAAAGTGACACTGAATTAGTGAAAATAATTAGTAGTTGTTAATGACAGTGTGTAATTTTAAACTATGCCATAAAAATAATGGAATTATTGGTTCTGTAAAAATAATTGCATTGAAATTTAATAATTAAGTATAATTGTATAACTAGTATAACTAATTCCTTCAATAATACTGATTAAATCCTAATTTTTGAACCCTGCTGTAGGTGCTGGCATTCAGCGAACAAAATAGGGGAAACAATAGACAGCAAATAATTTATGATATCGGGTGTGTTAGAATGTTGTAAGGAGTATGAGGACAGAGTAAAGCAGGGCAGGTGGATTGGGAATGCTGGGGAGAGGAGGGGTGTGGTATGACAGTTTTAAATAGGGTTCTCAAGGAAGGCCTCATGGAGAAGACGTCATCTGAAGAGACTCAAAAAGGTGGAGGGGGTGAGCCATGCAGACATGTGGGGAAGAACGTTGCAGGCAGAAGGGATGCCAGTGCAAAGACTGTGAGGTAGAGGCTATGCTTGCTATGTTCAGGGAGCAGTAAAAAAAATGGAATAGAGTGAGTGAGAGGGATAAAAATAAAAGGTGAGATCAGTAGTAACTGGGCAAGATCCTGTAGGGCTTGGTAGGTCACTGAAAGTATTTTGGCTTTCATTCAGAGAGAAATAGGCAGCCACTAAAAGATTTTGAGCAGAGGAGTGCATGACCAGTTAGGAGCCAATAGCAACAAGTAAGGGAGGAAATCATGGTGACCAGGGAGGTAGTAATGAAACTAGGAAGAAGCAATCAGATTCTGGATATATTTTGAAAGTAGATACAATAGGATTTCCTGACGGATTAGATGTGGGGCATGAAAGAAAGGAGAGTCAAAGATGACTACAGGCTTTGAGGCCTGAATGACTAGGAATAATGGAATCACCATCATTTGAGATGGGGAACACTATGGATGGAGTGGGTTTGGTGGTGAAGATGGGTTGGAGTGGGAGAGCAGAACAATGACATCTATTAGACATACAAGTAGGAAAAGAGAAGGCAGTTGGGTATACAAGTCCAGAGCTGAGGGGAGAGGCCTGGCTGGAAGTATACAATTGGGAGTCAGAGGGCAAATAAAGTCACAAGATCAGATGCGACAACCAAGGGACGGAGAAGAGCTGATGGAGCCCTAGGACACCATTAAGATGTTGAGAAGAAAAGATGGGACCAGCAAGAGACTAGGGGGAAGCCAGAGAGATAAAAGCAAAACCAAGTGAGTTCAGGGTTCTAGAAACCAAATGAGGAAAGCGTTTCCAAGAAGAGGTCGTTGGTGCCCTTGACTCATCAGAGTGATGAAAGTGAAGCCTGATTGGAGTGGATACAAGAGAATAGCAGGCAAGGAATCAGAGGCAACCTGCAGACAGCTCTTTTGGGGAGTGTTTTCGTTTTTTTTTTTTTTGAATGTCAGCTAGAGGGAAGTGTGCTCATGAGAAGATTTTTATTTTTAAATTTTAGATAGGAGATTTAGATGGATAAAAACAGGGGCGCCTGGGTGGTTCAGTTGGTTGAGTGTCCGACTCTTGATTTCGGTTCAGGTCCTGATCTCAGGGTGGTAAGACCGAGCCCTGCGGCCCAACAGGGAGGCAGAGCTCACAGGCAGCAAAAGAGGGATGTGCTTTCACACAACAGCAGCATGGCATTGGCAGGAAGACACAGTGGAGCAATGCAAATCTCTTTAGAAATCTGTTCAGTGTGACGATGCGCTTGAAGGGTGAGCTCTGAGAAATCACAAGCAGAAACTGAGAATCCCGTTCTGTGCGCACAAATCCCCTGTTGCTGACAGGGAGAGAGGGAGGCCCTGGGCGGGGGGGGGGGGGGGGGGGGGGGGGGGGGGGGGGGTGGAGTAGGTGGTGTTCAATCTGGTTAAAGAGAGAAGAGAATCCGCACTGCATAGGGACCAAGAAGTTTTCTTGGACCTCAGGTGTGGAGTTGAGTTAATCATGCTCCTTGGCTTGCTTGGTATCTCCCTCCCCAGCCCCACCTAACCATCCAACCAATGCCTTCCTGAGTGGGGTTTTTTATAGTTCAGACAACACACACACACACACTTTAAAGTTAGCTCATATTCATAAAACTGTGCCAGAATATAGCTTTTATTCCATTTTGAGGGTTCAGTTGTTAATCCTTTTGCTATTTTCATGAAGCCGTGAGTTAAAGAATCCTACTCAGGTATAGTTAAAGGCAGATCGAAACTGGTGGCACCAACTAACAACTGTAGTCAAGATTTTGGTGCAAAGGGTGAGCACTTCTCTCATTCAGGAAATATTTACTGATTGTCCACTATGTGTTAGTACTGTTTTTGTTTTTCTTTCGACTTACAGAACTACTACATTTATCAAGTATTTACCTGGTGTGCTTTTCTACAACCAATCAGTTCTCCAACTCAACTGGGTGTCCTATACAGTTCAACTCAATTCTGACCCTGACTACTCAGAGTTAGTGCAGACCGCACAGGGTAAGGACCCAGTCCCACAAGATCATCCCCACTTCAGTTAGCAGTTGCAAATTGAGGGCCACCCATACATCTGACCAACTGGCTATAAATCAGAGATCCTCATGATCCCCTCCTCAGGTTCCCTAATTTGCTAGAATGGCTCGCAGAACTCAGGAACACACTTTATCTATGATTACCGGTTCATTATAACGGTTACAACTTAGGGACAGCCAATGGCAGAGATGCATGGGCAACAGATACCTCTGGGGTGAGGGGTGGGGGGACACAGAGCTTCCACGACCTCTGCAGGCATCCCACTCTCCCAGCACTTCAATCTATTCACCAGCCTCATTCAAAAGTTTGTACAGAGCTCAATCTCTACCCCCCATCTTCTTCCCGGGGGGTTGGTGGGCGGGGCTCAAAGTTGCAATTTTCAAATCACTTGGTCTTTCTGGTGACCAGCCCAGCCCCATCGAGTTGACCTAGGGGTCCCACCCTAAGTCACCTTGTTAGCATAAACTCAGGTGCGATTAGAGGGCTTGTTATGAATGATGAAAGACATCTTATCACTCAGGAAATGCCAAGAACTTTAAGAGCTCCGTGCCAGGAACCAGAGACAAAGACTGCACACCTTTTTGTACTCTACCACAGCACCATTTGTCAGTATCTCTGCTGTGCTGCCCAGATCCCCGATTCAGATCTGAGCCTCATTCCCTCAACTGGTGGGAGTGTTGTTGGCAGCTGACAGCTTTCAGCCTCTGGGAACTACCCTCAGCTGAGGACAGTCACCTCATCCGAGGTCTAACGTCCCTGGGGGATGTCAACTGGCCGATGGGGTGCAAGGCAGAGCCACTCTGAAGGACTTTCCCAGCCCCAGGGCTTACTGTGACACGTTCTAGTTCAATTTTCTTCTCTGCCCACTCCTATCTCTTCCCTCCCCAACACTGATCCCAAGGGCATTCCTTAATAAAACCCCTGCATGCACATCTCCCTCTCAGAACCAGTTCCCAGTTTCCCACCTAAGACAGCAGGCATTATGCTTGGTACTTTACATGTAACATATATTTTAATTTTCCTAATGACCCAATAAGGTAGACATTATTGCCACTTTAGAGAAGAGAATACCGAAAACGAGTAAAGTTGAATAAATTTCCCAAAGTCACAGAGCTAAGAAAGTAGCAGAAGCAGGACTTGACGTGAGTCCACTTAACTCCAAAGATAAGTTCTTGTCACTGTGACACCTCAACCTACTGGCCATGTTACCTGTTCGGGTGCCACCCAGAGCCTGGGCCAATCTGGTGCGAAGCAGGGGAAAGAGAGGCACCAGGGTCAGGTCAGGAGGGTGTTAAGAATGGCTGACCTGGGGGCTCCTGGGTGGCTCAGTTGGTTAAGTGTCTGCCTTCGGCTTAGTTGTGATCCCTGGATCCTGGGATCGAGCCCTGTGACGGGCTCCTTGCTCAATGGGGAGTCTGCGTCTCCCTCTCCCTCTGCCTCTGACCCTGCTTGTGCTCTCTCTCTCAAATAAGTAAATAAAATCTTAAAAAAAAAAATGGCTGAGCTGTGAGGAAGTAATGAAAGCAAAGAAGGAGTCAAGGTGGGAGGCTGGAAAAATCAACTCTTCCGCCAGACTGGGAGGCAGACATTGAGACTTTGTAGGTAAGAAGAGTCAGAAAGAATGAGTTGAGGGAGTGAACAAGTGGAGCAATTTAATCTTAATCTGCAACCCAGAAATACCTCTGTGTGTGCCCTGGAGTGTCGCTGGTGGACATATCTTTCAAGGAACTAAATTAAATGTGACTTTGGCAGTTTCCCATAATTATTGCATATTTTTGTCATGTAAGAAAATCTACTTTTATGTTCTAGAATTGCTACCAATCCTAGTAATTTATTACACAGACATTACGAAATATCCATGTATAATTAAAAAGAGGGTTCACTTACCTGTTCTGTTTAGCTGCTAATTCTACATTATTAAATGTATAATTGTGGTGTGCAGTTTAAAAATATTTCTTTGTCACATGAGAAATCATTATGCACCTAGGAGGTGTAGGTTTCCAAATACATTTATATTTTTATTTCTTCTTGCCAGTTCATCCTTCCATTAAGCCTTTAAGGAATACTTATTATGTTAGACTGCAGGCAAACAAAAATCAATAAAACACAATTCCTGTCAAGGCATTAACAGTCTAGTGGGAGAAACAGACATTTAAACAATAACAAAAATGACAAAAAGGCATATATAGCAAGCTCTGAGCACCCATTGAAGGGAGCCACTAACTCTGTTGGGGATAACAGTCCTAGAGTGGTTTAAGGGAATATCCCAGATTGGAAATCAAGTAATAGTGAGAGCAAAACCAGTATTAAAAAACAAAATTCAACTGAGTAAATTTGAAGATCTGCTTGGCTTTATTAAACGATTCATGAATCAGGCAGCATCCCATCTAGTAAGTAGAGGGGAGTTCCAAAGGGCTGCAGAAAGGGAAAGGTTTTTAAAGACAGGATAAGGAAGTCATAAACAGGTTATTTTGGGGAGGTCACCTTCCTTTGGGGACAAAAGGGTCTTATTAGGTGTATTACCTCATCTTCTTTTGGGTGATAGAGAGGGTCCATGTGACCTTACTGGGGCTGACCAGAAATTCTTGACTGGCCAGTTAAGACCACATTTCTGGGGGAGGTTGAAAGGGCCATTAGGTTAGGTAGTAAGCCCTGGTTTGGTGATGTGGCCTAACATAAGTGACTCCATATTGGACATGTGGTTTTCTTTTTGATGCCAGTAAGAATCAATTCACAATGGGGGCACCTGGGCGGCTCAGCTGGTTGGGTGTCTGACTCTTGGTTTGGGCTCAGGTCATGATCTCATGGGTCATGGGATGGAGCCCCAGATAGGGCTCAGCACGGAGTCCTCTTGGGACTCTCTCTCCCTCTCCCTCCCCCCTGTTCTCTCTCTCTCTAATAAATAAATAAATCTTAAAAAAAAAAAAGAATCAATTCACAATGGGTAAGATTAGCCATCAGGAAAAATTTTCCAGTATGTTGTCTCCTATGCTTAAACTCTTCAGTGGTTCTCTGTTGTCCTTGGGAGTAAGCTCAAACTTCTTACCATGACTGTCTATTATCCTTCCTTGCTTTTCCAATTTCATCTCAGATTCCCAGTGATTTGTAAGCACTTCAAAGTTTGAGAATCACCTGGGATCATACACGAGAGCTTGACATTTGTACCAGTTAGAGTCTTTCAGCTCCAGATGACCTCAATCAGCCTTGTGAAGCTGACACTGGGATTTGCAAACCGATCTGGGCTTTGCCAGCTGGCTTGCTGCTGGGCTCTGCCTACAGGGGAACTAGAACGAGATGGCTGGGCTAGAAGAAACAAGGTGACTCGCCCTCCCCTGTCCCTCCTGCTCCAGAGAGCCTCACTCTTGCAGAGCTGCTCCACGGCAGCCGGTCCCTCCTCTGGTAGCGGTCGAACCCTGTTGGCAGGTTTTTCAACATCTGCAGAACCAGCTTCATCATGCCTGGTCAGAGACACCAGCACCAGCAGAGGTCTGAGGGGTTAAATGTTGCCTTTTCTACATTTTTAAGGTTTTTTTCTTTTTTTCTTTTAAGATTTTATTTATTTATTTGTCAGAGAGAGGAAGCAGCAGGTAGAGGGAGAAGCAGGTCCCCACTGAGCAAGGAGCCTGATGTGGAACTCGATCTCAGGACCCTGGGATCATGACTGAGCTGAAGGCAGACGCTTAACTGGACTGAGCCACGCAGGCGTCCCTCCATTTTTAAGTTTTAATGATTCCAGCTTCTTCTCTTCATTCCTCCAGCTGTAGGGGTGGTAGATGCCATAGGGCAGTGGTTCTCATGCAGGAGAAAGTCTGCCCCACAGGAAACGTTCAGCAATGTCTGGAGAGATTTTTGGTTGTCACAATTCAGCAGGGCCAGCAGGATGGCTAACCATCCCACAGTGCCCAGGACAGCCCACACTACAAAGAAGTGTTCCGTCTAAAATGTCAACAGTGTCAACATTCAGAAACGCTCTTCGTTTTTCAGTTAATTTTATACACAAAAAGTCTTTATATTCGATTCCTTCTGGCCAAATAATTGCTTGATTTTTAACTGAATCCTGACTGACTCAGCTCTCAAGAGTGTTAAAAAAAGAAATCGGATGACTAGGGGAAAGCTGAAGATATCCATGGTTGAATCTAAAGAATATAGTTACGTGTAAGTGACTTTAATCTTCATGTATCATGATATGAATTAAGTGCATAATATCTAAAATGTCTAAAGTGGATAAATCAAGAGGTAGTGGTATTATATAGGAAAATAGAACTTACGGGGGGGATGGCGTCTGAAAGAGGTAGAGCAGGGGATTGGAGCTTTTCATTGTAAGCTCTTTATACTATTTTGAAAAACCCATGCTCATGTATTATTTTGAATAAAATATTTTAAGGAAGAACATTCCGTGACTTATGTACTACTCTGTAAATATACAACTGAAGCCCCAAGCTGGTGGTGATCAACAGATGTGCTTTGTTTGATCTTCACTGTATTTTTTAAATGGCCAATATTGCAAAAAATGTAATATTGTGCACGAAAAATCCAATTCTAAAAAATTTTCCTGAAAAATCAGAAAATTTGACAGTTACAAGCCCTCATTTGCATATGGTAACAATCAGTTATGCTTGAGCGGCTGCCCACTTCAGACAGTCTGTGTTTTCCATTTGCCACAGTCCCCACCACTCCCTGCTTCCTTCCTGAATATTCTTGTGCAAGGCTGGCTTTCTTCTTTTGGGCTACTGGCTTGCACTTATAGCCTTTGGAGTTTGCAACCCCAGAGGTAGAGTAATAAATAATCCTCATTGTCTTGTACCACGGTATTATCAACATACAAAGCCACAAAAGGAATCTACACGAGTAGATCCTGGTTCAGGATTGTCACGGGCCTGGTACCATTTATTTTAAGTGAAGGAAGAGAAAGGCTCCTCTTTGCGTCAGTTTATGATAATTTATGTGCCAGCATTGTTCTAAGTGATCCACATGTATTAACTCAGTTAATCCTCATGACAGTTCAATGAAATAGGTAATAATATCCATTTTACAGATGAAGAAACCAAGGCCCGGCGAGGTTGAGTAATTTATACAATATCATGTAAGTCCCCTCCACAAGCCATCTATTTTTAGCCAATATTAAAAAAACAGCCTGTGAGTTAGTTCAGTTGGTCTTTGTATCAGCCGGGACTGTTTCTGCTCCAAATATCGGAAGCCAGCTCAGACCAGCTTTAAAACAAAACATCTCAAATGTGGATTAATAGACTCACACAGTCAAAGCGCGGGATGTCAGCGTTGGCTCTGGCCCCTGGGTGATTGCATCCAGCCAGTTCTCTTATTCTCTCCCCCTAATTCAGATTCTCTCTGTATGTCAACTTCATTCTTTCAAGTTCCTCAATGTCATGAGTGATGCAGGCTGGAGGGAAGACCCGGATATGGAGTTTAACACTCGGAATATTTATTAAGGCGTATCTTCAGGGGGATACCTGGGTGGCTCAGTCATTAAACGTCTGCCTTTGGCTCAGGTCATGGTTCCAGGGTCCTGGGATCGAGCCCCGAGTCGGGCTCCCTGCTCAGCGGGGCGTCTGTTTTTCCATCTGCCTGCCGCTCCCCCTGCTTGTGCTCTCTCTCTCTCTCAAATGAATAAATAAAATCTTTTTTTTTTTAAAAAAAAGGTGTATCCTCAGGATTAATACGTAGGGAAGGGAAAAGCAGGATGCAGGACTGGGCAGAGGGAAAAATCACGCTGTGGTGCGGACCCAGCCAGCCGCGGATGACCCCATAAGGAACAGTGGAGTTCGAATGGCCTGTCAGAATTGTCCCACATCGGAATGAGGTGGCCTGACTCCTGGGTCACTCAGTCTTTGGAGGCAGGCTGCGCAGGGAAAGGAGTGACCTTGAGCAAGGAGGTTCTCTGTAGCTGAGGCAATTCCTGAAGGCTGACAGCCAAAGCTGTGTGCCAACAACACTCCCCGCAGCTGGGGCAAGTCCTTCACTGAAGGGGAACCTTGGCCAGGCATCCAGTGGAGGATGGGACTGTCAGCCATTCTGGGGTCACATTCTTATAGCTTTCCATCTAAGATCTTCCCTGAACTCCCAACAAATTCTATAGAAGGAATCTGGTCTACCTTGAATGAAATGCCTACTCCTTGGGCCCATCATTTGGCCAGGGGGTGAGTACTGTGATGGGCACCTTTTTGGTCATGCCCACCCTTGTGGGCAGCTGGGTGTTCAGCAGAGGACTGGGGTTGGCAGTCCCACAAAACCCCCTAGAGTCAGGGAATAGCATTTCCCCAACAGAAGAGGTGGTGGTGCTATAACCCCAAGAGGAGGGAGGGAGTGCATTATGTAGCAACAGCTGCTACGAATTTTCCCTTTACCGTTTCTCAATTCAGCATTTCAGTGTTGACCTGCTCCTGGATGATCCTGGCAGCCGTAACTTTTACTCAGCTGGAAACCGGACAAGGGTACACAGCTATCTGCTTAAGGAGAATTAAAGTCAGCTGCCCTCCAGGTCCCCAGGAGCAAAGGATCAGTCATCTGCCAGTTTCCGACCTCAACCTAGCCCCATAACAGAGACCCTTAGTTAGTGGCCAGCTTTGGCAGAGTGTTCTCCCTCCCCCCAATCAACCAATGAGAATGTGGTCAATCAGGAATTTAATAGTCTGTCTTGCCCTGAGAGCTTTAAGCCAGCTTGGTACATACTCCGGACACCTGCAAAAATCCTCCTGTATTAATGGAATATCATCTCAGATCCTCTTCATCAGCTCCCCAACAGCTTCCTCTTCATATGCATCTCTTTCCCATTCCCGAATTTTGTCTTCCTCTTGGGATCCTCTTCCTTTCCTTGACTTTGGTGTTTGCTTTGGATCTTTTGGATGCTGACTTTTGGCTCCTACTCCCTTGGATTCATTGTTCACACCCGTCCTAGTTAATCCCTTGGTCCCCACTGACTTGACAGCCACGTTCCTGTCTGCCTGTTCCCTTATGGGGGGGGGGGGGCACAAAGGGTCTCAAAATACTGCACTCTGTACATCTATGCGGTTTTAAATTCTTTGAAAACACCTCAAATGGAAGAGCACACAGTGATTAAAAAAAATAGAGAGGTGCAAATAGGAAAAGCCAGATATCTGCCAAGAGACAAAGGAATGGTTACTTGATGGCCTTCCCCTGATCCAGGGTCTGACCTTGCAGGTGACTGTATGTGATCTCGTCAGTTGGTTATAGTTAGACGTGGTACTTTATACTACTGAAAGCTTAAAAGAGATGGAAAGTTATAAATAAGAATGATCATCTATTATTTTACAGAGGAAATGTAACTACAAAAGGGACTAGATACTTGACCCTTCTTGCCAGCATATTCTCTCCTTTATGACAAGTTCCAATTTTGACTCATTTCATAAGGTAATAAGGAAAAAGGCAACCCAATACATCCGTGATTTCAGTCATCTTCAGAGGAACGGGGTTGACCTGGATGAACTGAACTCTTGGGTGGCGGGCAGTGCCACCTTGTGGTAGCTCCAGGTGTCCACTGGCCCGCCGAGCTCCGAACGGCAGGTTGGGTGGGAGGTGATGGTTTGAGCATCTTTGTGATCTATAAAAGTACAGTTGGTGTGACATACACGGGAGAAGGGAGATCTGCCTCTGCTCTTTGCGTTGTATTAACATGTGTCTCGACCTCTTAATGCCCTCGCCCACGTCAAGTCTTGCTGGCCTCAGAACCATTTGTCTCTCCGAGCTGCCTATCTCTGAGCAGTTAATGTAATGTGTTTACATCTCAGAGGGGATGTTTATTTTCAAGCACTTGGGGGGACAATTTACCGTCTCCCCTGTGTACAGACCAAGTGGCTTCTACTGTTACAAAGGTCCAGGAAGTGGGGCTCGGCCAGCTCTCTTGTGATGCTGTTAGAGGCTATACCCGGCTGAGCCCCTTTCCTCCCGGGTTTCTTGAATAATCCATGTGCTTCTGCTCTGCGTTAGTACCCAAGTACCTCCAGGGTCTGCCAGAGACCTGCTTCTCTCTAGGAGAGACTTCCAGTTCTTGTTTCCCTTGCTACGTTTGGATTGAATTACCTGGCTCATCCCGGTCGTGATTTTTCAACAGGTGCCTAGCTTCCTGCTGCTGCATGTCCACATGCCCCGTGCTTGGGGATCCAGTTTCTGTTCCGAACTTGAGTGGCAGGTCTAAAACTGGGCTAAATCTGGGGTGCCTGGGTGGCTCAGCCAGTTAAGCGTCTGCCTCCAGCTCAGGTCATGATCCCAGGGTCCTGGGATCAAGCCCCGCATCATCGGGCTCCCTTCCTGGCAGGAAGCCTGCTTCTCCCTCTCCCACTCCCCCTGCTTGTGTTCCCTCTCTCTCTGTGTCTCTCTCTCTCAAATAAATAAAAAATAAAATCTTTAAAAAAAATAAAAAATAAAACTGGGGTGAATCTTTTTGCCCATGTTTGGTCTTTGATCTTCTGTCCCAGGAAGGGTGCCCGGCTCTGAACTCTTTGGTGTCCCTGCTTGCTCCTTTCCAGCTCCCTCTTTGCCCCCCTCTCTGGGTATGCTGTAGGGCCAGTGTTCCAAGTGAAGGACCCCAAACCCTTGCTTAAAAAAATTGCCCTTCGGGCGCCTGGGTGGCTCAGTTGGTTAAGCAACTGCCTTCGGCTCAGGTCATGATCCTGGAGTCCCGGGATCGAGTCCTGCATCGGGCTCCTTGCTCAGCGAGGAGTCTGCTTCTCCCTCTGACCCTCCCCTCCTCATGCTCTCTCTCTCTCTCTCATTCTCTCTCTCTCAAATAAATAAATAAAATCTTAAAAAAAAATTGCCCTTCTAGCCAATCTGATCTAGAATCCCTGTTTATTTTTATTTTTTTAAGATTTTATTTATTTATATAAATAAATATACATACAAGCGCACAAGCGGGGTGGGGGCAGGGGGACTTGATCCCAGGACCCTGGGATCATGACCTTAACCGAAGGCAGGCACTTAATCAACTGACCCACCCAGGCACCCCTTGAGTGGGACAATTTTTTTTTTTTTTAGGATTTTATTTATTTATTTGACAGAGAGAGACACGGCGAGAGAGGGAACACAAGCAGGGGGAGTGGGAGAGGGAGAAGCAGGCTTTCCACCGAGCAGGGATCCCAATGCGGGGCTCGATCCCAGGACCCTGGGATCATGACCTGAGCCGAAGGCAGACGCTTAACGACTGAGCCACCCAGGCGCCCCAAGTAGGATAATTTTAAAAAAATAAATAACTGGGCGCCTGGGTGGCTCAGTTGGTTGAGCGACTGCCTTCGGCTCAGGTCATGATCCTGGAGTCCAGGGAGCGAGTCCCGCGTCGGGCTCCCTGCTCAGCGGGGAGTCTGCTTCTCCCTCTGACCCTCCTCCCTCTCATGCTCTCTCTCTCTGTCTCATTCTCTCTCTCAAATAAATAAATAAAATCTTTAAAAATAAATAAATAACTGTTCTCTTTAGCACAGACCTATTTCTGCTGAACGTTTTTACAGTATGTATATCTAGTAGCTGTCAAGGCAGCAGAAATTCTGAAACTGAATAATATAAATTATAATGACATTTTACAGTGAATGAGTGATTTATCCTATATCCTATTTTCTAATTTTTAAAAATTATCAATCCTGCCCCCTGCCCCAAACGTGTAGGATTCAGAAACCCAAAGGCAAACTTGGGAAATAATTATTTAAAAAAAAGAAAAAGAAAAAGCTTTGAAAAATCTCTCAGAAGTTTGATCTGCTTTGACTTTCAGCTAGTAAAAGTGAATTAGCCAAGTAAATGTCCCTGAACATAGTTTTTATTAATATTTGTTTTACTAAAAAAATTCTATATGTCACATGGCATTCATACCCATATAGTAAAGTATAAAAATATGAATGGGGGAGGAAGGGATACATAGGTTTCAACTGTATTTCTAGTGGGTTGTTTTCTGAGTTTCTGTTTTCCAGTTTTATTGAGATAATTGACGTATAATATTGTATTAGCTTAAGGTACACAATGTAATGATTTGATATAGGTAACCTATTATAAAATGATCACCACAGCAAGTTTAGTTAACATGTATCACCTCCTGTAGTTATATTTTTCTTATGATGAGAACTTTATAAATTTTTTTTTAAAGATTTTATTTATTTATTTATTTGAGACAGAGAGAATGAGAGAGAGAGAGCACATGAGAGGGGGGAGGGTCAGAGGGAGAAGCAGACTCCCTGCCGAGCAGGGAGCCCGATGCGGGACTCGATCCAGGGACTCCAGGATCATGACCTGAGCTGAAGGCAGTCGCTTAACCAACTGAGCCACCCAGGCGCCCTTATGATGAGAACTTTAAAGATCTACCCTCTTGGCAATTTTCAAATATATAATATGGTATTGTTAACTGCTGTCACCATGCTGTACAGTATATCTTTTTTTTTTTTTAAGATTTTATTTATTTGACAGAGAGAACACAAGCAGAGGGAGACAGGGAGAAGCAGGCTCCCTGCCGAGCAAGGAGCCCGATGCGGGACTCGATCCCAGGACCCTGGGATCATGAACCGGGCTGAAGGCAGCCGCTTAACTGACTGAGCCACCCAGGCGTCCCTGTACAGTATATCTTATTTATCTTATTTATTTATCTTATAACTGGAAGTTTGTACCTTGTGACCACCTTTACCCATTTTCCCCGTCCCACTGTAGTGTTTTATTTCTTAAGTGGTGTAACAGATGTACCGGTGTTTGTTACATTATTTTTAAATTTTTATTTATTTTTTTAAAGATTTTATTTATTTATTCATTTGAGAGAGAGAGAGAGAAACAGCATGAGAGGGGAGAGGGTCAGAGGGAGAAGCAGACTCCCCACCGAGCAAGAAGCCCGATGAGGTACTCGATCCCGGGACTCCGGGATCATGAGCTGAGCCGAAGGCAGTCACTTAACCGACTGAGCCGCCCAGGTGCCCCTATTTATTTTTATTTTTTTAAAAAGGTTTTATGTATTTGAGAGAGAGAGAAAGGGGGAGGGGCAGAGGGAGAGGGAGAAAGAATCTTAAGCAGACTCCCTGCTGAGCACAGAGCCGGAGGGGGGTCTCAATCCCAGGACCCTGAGATCTTGACCTGAGCTGAAATCAAGAGTCAGCCGCTCAACCCACTGAGCTACCCAGGCACCCCATTATTATATTATTCTTTTAAAAAACAGTTTAAAAATAGACTTTTCCCTACCCCTCACTGAATACATTTTTTAAAGATTTTATTTATTTATTTGACAGAGAGAGACACAGTGTGGGAGAGGGAACACAAGCAGGGGAAGCGGGAGAGGGTGAAGCAGGCTCCCCACTGAGCAGGGAGCCCAATGTGAGGCTTGATTCCAGGACCCTGGGACCATGACCTGAGCCGAAGGCAGGCACTTAACCCACTGAGCCACCCAGGTGGCCCCCTCACCGAATACATTTAAAGTAGCGCCAACTTAACAGCCTCCCAGGAAGCACACGTCCCGTGCTTGCCATGCCTGTGGTGTTTGGTACTTCTCTCTTGGCTCTGATGATGCGGGACTGCATGTTAATTGTCCGCATACTTCTCTTTCTCTGTCTCTCCCGTGGCCGTGAACTCTTAGGGGCAGGGGTCACTGATTCCTCACTGTTGTCTGCCAGGCCCAGGTGCAATGCTAACAGAACTGGTGCTCAATCAATATTTGTTGAATACCCAATAGGTGGCAGGATGGATATAGGGCAGGGTGATGTCCTCAAAGCAGCCAGCTAAGCAGCGCCAAAATTCCAGCCCCTAGATGTCTGTCATTAACTTCTCTCATCCTCCTTCCTCCTAACAAAATCTCTAAGGGCTGCTTAAGTAACAGGTCGCATAGAGAATATGCTCAAATGGCAAAGCCTCATCCATAGCTATCGTTCCCTAAGGAAGAGCTCTCTGGGAGGTTCATAGAGACTTGGGTCACCCTCCTGGGTGACTTTGGAGAGGAAGGGTAGAGGTGCTCTCATTTATTCATTATCTACCATGTGCTTAGAATCCCGTTAGGCACTTGAACATACACTATTCTCACCTCGTTCTTACAACCATACTGTAAGGTAGGTATTACACCCATGTATACAGATGAAAAAATGGAGCTGCAGAGAGATGACAGACCTTGACCAAGTAACAGGCGGCAAGAGGTGGCGCCCAGGCTTACTCTAGGGCTGTCTGGCACCAATGCCTAAGCACGTTCCTTCTACCACGTTCTCCATGCTCAGAGACAGAATGCTCTGACCTGAGAGGAACTCCAGAGGTTGTCCATGTAATGCAACTTTTGCAATTAAAATAATTTTCTAAAAGGAAAAAGAGAGAGAGAACTTTGGAACATTCCTCTTGCCAGATAGGATTTTGCAAATCATGATTTTGCCAAGAGAAACAAAGAATACTCAATTATCCTTTAAGTCTATAATTGATTGAGCAATTCTTAAACTTAGCCAGGAACTTTTTGGCCCTAGCGGATGAGTAGGGCATGCCCTGCCATTTTACACATCGAGGGCATTCTGGCTCCGCTCTCCCTAACATAGGGATGACTTTTGTTCGTCTCCAAGGACCTGCTTTACCGGTCTTCAGAGCTGCTACCTGAATCATCTCAGCTAATCCTGTGACCCTAGGAAGAATGTAATATAAGTAACCCCATCTGATCTTCAGGAAAACATAACTTCCTCACAGAGACTATGACTGGTGAAACTGAATTGGGATCCAGATCGGTGTGAATCCAGAATCAGTGTTTTTACCCCACCCTGATGAGCTTGTCCTACAGGCTACCCTGCAGTCGAGATGTGAGGAACCAGAGGCGCTGAGCCCCGAGCAGCTTACGTTATTGCCTCCCACTGAGCAGCATTTCCTGTTGGCTTGAGATGCAAACGGCAGAGCTGCGAATAGCAGGCGCATCTCCAGGATCACAGATCCCTTTCATAATTAGAAAAGATTTCCTTTGTCTCGATTTTTAAAGATACTTTCCTTGGAAAGACTCCCTTTGTTGAGCAAAGGCAGAGAATTCTTTCTGTTTTCAGTATGGGTGCTTGGGGGAAAAAAAAGAACACAAATCCTTTAATGTTAGTGGCTGTTACCAGATGGTTCTAGAGTATAAGCAGAATGGTTGAGGTTGAAGCCGTTGTGGTGAGTTCTCGGTGAACAAGATCAATTTGGTGAGATTTATGTCCTGCCTAGAACTTTGCCACCTCACACTATTCATTCGTTCTTAAATTAAGAGCATTTATTTCTTAGGTAACACAAATATAAACAGACAGTAGAAAACACCCTCAGGATTGAACTAGAGAAGTAGTGGTATATGCAAACAGCTGCTGGAGAAATTTCTTGAAATTCTGTTTATGATCACCTCCTTTTGGGAAATGAGGAAAGGAAAGCAGACGTCGGCCTGTGGAATATTTTGCAGAGGATTGTTTATGATTATGGCACCCTGAGTAGAAGGAATGTAAAAGAGACACTTGATGTTTCGTTTGGAACGTAGGATGAATGGGGGCTAATTTGGCATTGGTGAGCAAGACTGGACCACACGGGCTACTGAGCCAAGACCAGTTAGAGGAGGGGGATTTGTGAGAAACTGGCCCTGCTCATATGGATAGGAGGGTGTGTGTGTGCGTGTGCGCATGTGTGAGCATTGGTGCACTGAGCCCAGGTGTTCTGCCGTGATATCTACCAAGTTCTGACATGACCCTCTACAGCTTCCCACGTAGAAAAAGCAACAGTCCAGGCTGCCCTAAAAGGGTCACTAATAGCACATTCATCCCGAGGAAGAATACCCAGGCTGGAAGGGCATCCTTGCAGCTAAAGGTCATGGAACGTGTATGAGGGGAGGGGATGGGAATGAACAGGGCACGGTGCCAAAAGCCTGTCATTTTTCTCCTTTTAAACAGTCTGTTGTACTTGATTAGATCTTACTACATAGGTGGGCTGAGAAGGATTTTTTTGTTATCTATTTACTTCTACAAAAACATCTCCAGCCAATTCAGAGATGCCGTCGGCAATGTAGCACTAGAAAAGTCAGAGACCGCCCGCTTTCTGCCTCTGCTACTAACTAGCTCTGTGACCTTGAGCAAGTCACTTCAGCTCTGGGCTTCAGATGTGTTATCAGTAAAAGGATTAGACTGGTAAAAAGATGATTTCTGAGGTCCTTGTTAATGCTAAAATTTACAGGGCCAACTTTCCTATAAAATTCAAGGTTTTTTCTGTCCATATGTTGTGGGGTTTTTTTTTCCCATTTAAAATCACCTTCTTTAATATACCAGAAACGCATGAGACACAAAGAACACAAAGAAAGCCCAAGAAAATGCTCAGTCCCTGAGTTGGTAGTTTGCGGGGCGGGGCGGGGGGGGGGGGGGGGGCGCGGTGGTGGTGGCGCGAAGACAATGAGGCTTTCTAGTTTCCCAGAGAAAGAAGGGGTTGAGAGGACACAATATCACTAGGCCCCCGGTGAACCCAGGGCTGGGGTTGTGCACAGTCTGGTTCTCTACCAAGTTTGGAAAGTGCTGTTTTTCCTAGTCCTGCTCTTGACCCTGCTCCCATACTTGGCCTCCAGTTTTCAAAAGTCATCTGGTTCCCAGAATGGCCCCTTTCTTTCGTTTCCTAGCATTTTCACTCAAGGAAGAAGGCTACTTACCCCGTGGTGGTGTCAGAGTCCCAGGGGAGTTATCACCCTGTAGGATGGTGAGGGGAGAGCTCCCTAGTCCCTTGCCATTCACCTGCCATCTATTAGGCTTAGAACCTGATGATCAGGGAGTCTCAGGGTCTCTCAAAGGCTCATCCAAGCCCTGGCTGGCCAAGGGGTTTCTGAGGGCTGTCCTGCTTCCTCCTTGGAGAACATTTGCTTGGAGGGGAGCTCAGCCTGGCTCCCGGGTGCCATCAGGTCCTCAGTGGAAAACTGGGTGCCCAGAGGCAAGTCCAGTTCAGAAGGTGAATTGCCTGTAGAGGCAGAACAGGCTCTGGGGAAGATTCAACTTGGGGGCTTCAGTCTCAAATACTTCACCCAGCTGTTTCACCAGTCGGCTTGGGGGCTCTCAGCTGCCGGTCTTCATAGGTGTCCATGCAATGCCGAGGGTAGGAGAGCAGGGATCAAGTGTTGGGCCTAATTAGGACCCTCCAGTTACTCCCCTGCTGGTAGGGTTTGGCTGTGGAGAGCTCTCCAGCTGGATGGGAGCGTGCAGGAGGCTGACACTAGGTGAACCGGGGTCCACCACTCCAGCCAGAAGCTTGTTGTGCGGCGGAGGCCACACCGGAGTGACTGGGACGCACCTGGCAGAGCCCATCTGAACTGGGAGGACTAAGGTGGAGCAGGGCCCGGCCTGGGGTGAGAAGGGGTTGCTGGGTCCCAATTCCTCTTCTGGGTGCACTGCAGCTGGGGCTTCAACTCCCAGCACTGAGTTTGAAAACCTCATATGTTGTATTTCAATGTCCCCGAACGAAACTTGGTAAAGGATTAGTGATTTGGTTGTGGTGGAAAATATGGGTCTACAATGGATGGTTTCAGCCTGGAAGATTTCCCCACCTCCTTTCAGAGTGCCTAGCTATAAGGCAGTTTCTACATTCTGTAAGCTGAGCCTTGACAAGTCTACACCTACCTTCTTAAAAAGAAACATTTGTGGAGGATTCCTGAGATTATTCCTTCATTATAACTTATTCCTTTTAAATGCAACCTTTATTAAGTAGTCTCATCGCCTCGGATCCTCATTTAGATCTTACTGCATTCTAAGGAAATATGATACTGAGTGAAACCTAACTCTACATAATCACTTATCTCACCTCATTATAACTCACCTGTTTTCCAAACTGCCTTGCCAACTCAATTGTGCACCTTTGAAGGTAGAAATCATGTTTTATTTATTTTTCCATTCCCTACTGCTGAGTTTAGCATTCTGACTCAAGAGTTACTTTTTGAATAAAAGATAATTAATTCATCACGGTCAACCCATGAGTTACAACTGGGATTTGGCTCACTACCTTCGTGCACTGTTAAGAAGGGCGAGTAGTATGGGATTCATGAGGTTCACCTGAAAGCCTTCTTGGGCTCCTCATTCACGCAGTCTGTGGTGTTGGGACGGGTCTATTTCAAAAAGGGTAACCCCAGATGATTGTAATATACTCATTTCCCATCTTCCCGAGGAAAAAAGAAACACACTCAAAAGTTGTGCATTTCGGGGCACCTGGGTGGCTCAGTCGTTAAGCATCTGCCTTTGGCTCAGGTCATGATCCCAGGGTTCTGGGATCGAGCCCCGCATCAGGCTCCCTGCTCAGCGGGAAGCCTGCTTCTCCCTCTCCCATTCCCCCTGCTTGTGTTCCCTCTCTTGCTGTGTCTCTCTCTGTCAAATAAATAAATAAAATCTTAAAAAAAAAAAAGTTGTGCATTTTTCAGGTGTTCCTACCAAGGACTCTGGGCTCTGTGGCTCCTGGGCTGCTTGAAGACACTATAGCCAAATTATGGAAGCAGCCCAAGTGTCCGTCAGCTGATGAATGGAAAAAGATGTAGTGTATATACAATGGAATACTACTCAGCCATAACAAAGAATGAACTCTTTGCAACGACATGGATGGAGCTAGAGAGTATCGTGCTAAGTGAAATAAGTCAAAGACAAATACCAGATGATTTCACTCATATGTGGAATTCAAGAAACAAAATGAGGCTTGTAAGGCTATGACCTATTTTTTACATTGATGATGGAAGCTCGTGTGATCTTGTCAGTTCAGAGGAAAGAAGGAACACTAGGGGTCACATCACCCCCAGACACAGCTGGACCGGCCAAGGAACCTGTAGGAACGCAACCTCACTGGTTTAACACAAAGAATCAACATATTTTTCAGATTCCAGGTCTCTTGAGATGCAACAGGCCTCTGGGGGACCAGATAAAGCGGCACCAGAGCATCTGCTAGGATGACCTGATGGGCCTCTAATCAGCGGCATCCACCTTCTCAAGAGACCCCTGCCCCAAATTTTGTGCTTAAAAACCCTGACTTGTTCAGGATTTTTGAGCATCTATCTTTCTTCAGTAAATCATCTATCTATCCTCATTGCAAGCATTCAGTGTCAGTTTTTGGCTTGCTGCACCTTGGGTGGATAGACTCTCATTTGGTTCCATCCATTACATTATGACTTTGTGACTGATGGGGAATGTAATTATATTTCGATGATTATAGTGAAACACTCAATTGCCTGAACTAGCCATACTGTTTGCCTTCAAGATCAGATGAAGTGGTAAATGCAAGAAATAATAATAGACTAGAAGCTGAAGTTATGGAGCCATTTCTGTGCTAACTGGGCCAGATCTCAGCAGTGTGTTTATCAGAAATTTAGCAACTGGAACAGATATCTAGAAATCTAATTATATGCTCTCTTATCTGCAGTAAGAGGCACTAAATTGGAAAATTATCTCCTGATCCCTCCTACTTATTTCCATTAACATTCAAATAGGTAAATCTTTGCCTACTCCCCCTCTCACCCAGCCCATCAAGCCTACCTTCATACATTAAAAAAAAATCCTGCTTTCTTCACGAAAACTTCCTTTTCTGAGCCACGAACCTTCATAGTTTAGAAGGTAATAGGCTAAAATGTTAACAGTGGTTACCTCTGGATGACAGAATGATAAGTAACATTTTCTTATTATATTTTTCTGTACTTACCAAACTTTTCATAATGAGCATTTATTCTTTTCATACTAAGAAGAGAAATAAGGAAACAGATTTATTTAGGTAACACTACAAAATGAGTATAATCCTAATGCTTGGCAATATCCTGCAAGGAATAAGATACAATATAAATTTGGGAAATACTGGGAGAGTCCCAAAACACAATAGTATATTAAATATTTGCAAATTCCTCCAAAAAAAGAAGCCTGCTTCACTTAGTTTTAATTCTGCACTTTCCAACATTTTTCATAAAAGATGTTTTTCATGCAAAATCTGTAGATATTTTGTGAAACCAGTAATCCACAGGATATCTTTTTGGGAAACACAGGTGATTGAATACAACTTTATTTTTCTAAGAGGATGGCATGAGTTTTCTTACCCAGGGTCTGAGGATCCCTAGAGGGTCCATGAGTGGGCTTTAGGCAGGTACCACAAGCCCCAGAAGTTCTTTGCACAATACTGAGTGTATGTACATATGTGTGCTTTCTTCTTGGGGAGATGGTCCATTATATTCTCAGGCATCCACATCCTGAAAAGATAAAGGACCATGGACATAGAGTAAAATCAGCTTACAAGCTTGACATTCGTCACTCTTGGCTAAGTAACACTTTGCCCTCAAAACAGAAAAATCAAGAAATATGTTGCCATATTTAGCAAAAACAAAACAAATAGGATGCCCAATTAAATGTGAGTCTCAGATACACAATGGACAATTTTTTAGTATAAGAAAACCCCATGCAATATCTGAGACATCTTGGAGCACCTGGGTGGCTCAGTCGTTAAGCGTCTGCCTTCGGCTCAGGTCATGATCCCAGGGTCCTGGGATCGAGCCCCGCATCGGGCTCCCTGCTCAGGGGGAAGCCTGCTTCTCCCTCTCCCACTCCCCCTGCTTGTGTTCCCTCTCTCACTGTGTCTCTCTCTGTCAAATAAAATCTTTAAAAAAAAAATCTGAGACATCTTTATACTAAAAAATTATTTCTTGTTTATCTGAAATTAAAATTAAACTGGGTATCGGGGCGCCTGGGTGGCTCAGTTGGTTAAGCATCTACCTTCGGCTCAGGTCATGATCTCAGGGTCCTGGGGTCGAGCCCCGCATCCGGCTCCCTGCTTAGCAGGGAGCCTGCTTCCCCGTCTCCCTCTGCCTGCCGCTCCCCCTGTGTGTGTGTGTTCTCTCTCTCTGTCAAATAAATAAATAAAATCTTTTTTAAAAATTATAAAAATTAAACTGGGTATCCCGTATTTTATCTCACAACCTTAGTCAACTCAAATGTATTAATACTGAGGCTATGGCGCAACTATGAGAAATGCCTTTCTACTCAACGTTTGACCCATGGGACAGGAACATCAACATCACCTGGAAGCTTGCTAGAAATGCAGAAGCTCGGGCTTCACAGCAACCCTGCTGAATCAGAATCTGCACTGTCAAGATCCCCAGGTGAAGCTTTTCCATGTTAAAGTCTGAGAAGCCGAGATACGAAGAATTCCTGACCTTGTGATTGTCAACCTTGGCTGCACATTGGAATCACCTGGAAGCTCTAAAAATACACATGCCTGGGCTCACTCCCAGGGCATCAGATTTAGTTGATCTGAGGGACAATACGGTCATTAATATTTTTTAATACCTGTTATCTCCACCCCAAATGATTCTAATGTGTAGCTGCGATATTGTGATTTATAAGAAATATATATTTGGTTATCCAGACCATCAAAATATATTTCTCACATATATATTTGGTCTTGTCTATGGCTCCTGGCTCAGAGCTCCTAAAACCCTTGCAATTTCTCAAGCAGTAAGAGCAATGGGAGCCTCTTGTGTTGTATTTGGTCTCTTGACCTGAAATTGATTCAGAGCCCTCAGGGTAAAATACGTGTCTTGTTATTCCTAACAAACCCCTTTCCACCTGAACTGGGTTTTTGTTAATAAAGTGACTTGGGGGGTGCCTGGGTGGCTCAGTCAGTTAAGCGTCTGCCTTCGGCTCAGGTCATGATCTCAGGGTCCTGGGATCGAGCCCCACATCCGGCTCCCTGCTCAGCGGGGCGTCTGCTTCTCCCTCTCCCTTTGCCCCTCCCCCTGCTCATGCTCTCTCTCAAATAAATAAAAATCTTTAAAAATAAATAAATAAATAAATAATAAAGTGACTTGGCCCGCTGCACCTAAGGATGGGGGCTGGTTGCCAGGAGAACCAACCATGTGATTAGAGGGTTGGAACTTTCAGTCTCACCCCCCACTCACCAATGGCCAATGATTCAATCAATCACGCCTATGTTGCGAAGCCTCCATAAAAATCCAGAAGGTGAGGGTGTGAGGAACTTCTGGGCTGCTGAGTGTGTGTGAAGGTCCTGGGAGAGTGGTCCACTCAGAGAGCATGGAAGCTCTGCGCGCTTTCCCTGTTCTTTATCCTACGCATCTCCTCCACCCAGCTGTTTCCGAGTTATATTCTTTTATAATAAACCAGTAATGTGGTAAGTAAAAGGTTTTTCTGAGTTCTGTGAGCTGCTGTAGCAAATGAATTGAACATGAAGAAGGGGTTGTGGGAATCCGGTTTAGAGCCAGTTGGTCACAAGTGCAGGTAACAACCTAGACTTCTGGCTGGCATCTGCTCTGGGGGGGAGGGGAGCAACCTTGTAGGACTGATCTCCGAACATGCGGGAGAGGACGCTATCTCCAAGTAGCGTCAGAATGGAGTTGAATTGTAGGACATGCAGTTGGTGTCAGAGAACTCTGCTGTTGTGGAGAAACCTCCCCACCCCACACCCACATCAGAATGAGATGCAGAACCTTTAGTAGCCAAGGTGGCATTCTTACATAAAGTCAGGGACCCAACCAAGGTGAGGACTTTATCAGAATTACCTGGGGAGAGCTTCCCACCATACATTTGTGTGCCCAACTAGGTCTATTGAACCAAAATCTTCAGGTATGGTTGCAATTTCAGAAAGTCTCTGGTACAATTCTGCTATATATTCCCCACATGAGAACCATTAATGTTTAGGACGATGTAAAATGGGATTCTCCAGCTTCTATCTAGCCACCGAGTTATTGGGGGAAGGTTTACCCAGAGGAACTCAGCATCAGGCTTGGTTTTCCTCCTGGTCCCCTGGCACCCACAGAACCACAGGTGGCCCGACACAGAAGGCAGGATGGCCTATGCCCATCAGAGGGAGTCTTAAGAATGTTCTAGTTCTCTATGAAGAGCTGCTGTGTTGCCTGAGGGTAAAGGTGTTCACTGCCTCTTACCAGATTAAGTCCTTTGTTTTGGCTCCTAAAATGTGAAGTGGTACCCCACATGTCTATTTAGAATACTAAATGAATTAGGAAAATAGTTCCAGCAGAAGCAGGGAATGATTTAAATAGTGAGTTCTATTATACAGTGCAGGTGGTGACTTGTTTGCTCGCTGATCATGTAAAACCCAGCTGCAGAGAATGACAGAAAGGACTTGTCAGGGGTGTTGGATCCCTGGGCTGAAAAATGGGCTAAGCAGCAACAGTTAAATTATCTCATCATTTTCTCCAACACATGGTAATTGAGTGCAAAGCTTGGTAAGAGGCAGGCAGAATTTTAATTAAAAAAACTAAATGAAATTTTATGGGTTTCATCTGAGGTTGAGCCTGCAAAATGTCTTTTTTTTTTTTTTTTTTTTTAAAGATTTTACTTATTTATTTGACAGACACCGCGAGAGAGGGAACACAAGCAAGGGGGAATGGGAGAGGGAGAAGCAGGCTTCCAGCCGAGCAGGGAGCCCGATGTGGGGCTCGATCCCAGGACCCTGGGATCATGACCTGAGCCGAAGGCAGATGCTTAACGACTGAGCCACCCAGGCGCCCGCAAAATGTCTTTGTCTTTTAGTTTTGCATCTTCTTTTAGAAGAAAATGAGTATCAACAGTTTTCTCAGCCTTGGAATTATTTTCCCAGTAATTAAAAGGAATAAAGAAATGCTTGGTTTCCTTAGGGGAGGATGAGAAATGGGATGTGAATACATTAAGAGCCAGGACAGTATCTTTGACTGAAGCAAATAGGCCTATTTCTGGGCTGATGACCACTTGGTAGCCTGAAGGCTTACTGGCAAGTTCATCCGGTCGATGACATTGACACAAGGTAGCTAGCTCAAAAGAGACAAGCCAGTGTTCTTATTCTTTTTCAGAAGTTCAGAGTGGATCTCCTTCAAGGCTGAAATGTTTGAGGATTTTATTTAGGAAAATGCATTGTTTTACTGTCTTTATGTTGTAGTAAACCCTAGAATGTGGTATGCATATGGTTCATCGTGGGATCTTGTTAAAATGCAGTTTCTGATGGAGTAAACCTGGTGTGGCCTGAAACTGCATTTCTAACAAGCTCCCAGCTGAGGTTGATGCGGGCGGCTCGCTGAGCACCCTTTGAGTAGCAAGGCTATAAGGACTTAAGCCATGTGGACCGGTCAGGGTCTTCTGGAGAAAGAACCAAGTAGATACAGATACATATGCCTGAGACAGACAAGAGACAGAGTGCGGGCGGGCAAGTCCAAGGTCTGTAGGACAAAAAGGCTGGAAACTCAGGTCAGAGTTACTGCTGCAGTCTTGAAGCAGAATTTCTTTGCCAAGAAACCTCAGTTTTTGGCTCTTAAAGCCTTTCAACTGATTGCATGAGGCCCACCCACATTATTGAAGGTAATCTTACATCAACTGATTATAGATGTTAACCCCCCCACACCCACGCCCCTTCACAGCCACACCTGTGTGTGATTAGTGTTTGATTAAATAGAGCCCAGCCAAGGTGACCTGTAAAACTAACCATCACATCTTGGAACTTTTAAAGGCAGTTTCCACTTACGCTTAAAAAGCAGAATAGAGAAAGCAGAAGTGCTTTGGTTAAGTTAGGAATGGGGGTCCTGGAGCCTGGCTTCTCCTTCCTTGGGCTTCCTGCTTTTCCCAGCTCTGGCCTCCCCACCTCACACAGTGAGGGAACCCCAAGGAACGAAGTTTCAAAATCATTGGCTATTTCTTCCCCTGTAAAATCTAGATAGTAGTCCTTGGGATTAAATTAGATCATTTGAATAAAACCATTTAGCGAACGCTTGGCACATTTGTAGGTGTCTTATACACATTAGCTGCTTCTAGTGTTACCATCAGAACTATTGAAAAATAACCTTTCTTTCAAAGAAAAACCTTAATCTCTCAGTAGAAGGCTCAGTGTTTCCCAGTGAGTCTCTAGGACATAGATGCTGCTCACCTGGGGGCAGAGTAGACCAGCTCCTTTCACCTTGGCCCCAGGTAAGCTGCCGAAGGCAAGAAGTGTTTTGAGGGCCCAGCCCTGGGACAGACTCTCCGACCTGAGGGAGAGAAGGTCAAAGGTTACTGCTTTGTTCTCTTGATTGCCTCAAGTGGTCACATTTAACCTTTCAGATCTCTTGACCAAGAGCCTAAGCGTGGTTTGTTTGACTTGGTGGCTGGAGAGAGTAAACATTAGCTCTTAACTTGAACTGCAAGAAATAGCACGGCTGCCATGGAACAGTTTTCTGCGATGGGGAAAAAAATTAAGTTTTCTGAAGTTTCTATAGAAATTAGAATTTGAATTTGAATAGCAAAAGAAGTGACACTCTAGAATGCTTATTCTGCATACAGCTAATAGAGGGAATACAAATGTGTTTAAGAAAAGTCAAGTTTATAAGCACCTTGAGTTTAAAAAATTACAAAGAGGGCACCTGGGTGGCTCAGTCGGTTAAGCGGCTGCCTTCGGCTCAGGTCATCATCCCAGGGTTCTGGGATCAAGCCCCACATCGGGCACCCTGCTCAGTGGGAAGCCTGCTTCTCCCTCTCCCGGCTGCAACACCTGCTTGTGCACACTTGCTCTCTCTCAAATCTTAAAAAATTTCTTTTCCTCTCTAAACACTGGGCTGCTGAAGTTTAAAAAAAAAAAAATTGTTTCAACTGCATGTTTTACAAAATCCTCCTGGAACTTGAAGGTATAGGCTTTCTGTTTGTTTCAGCGACAAATACAAGCAATACATATTCTTTGAATTGGTGTTTGAGATTCAAGGGGGAGACCAGCCTCCAGTTTACTACACCAGAGCTGTACTGACCCTTGCAGTAAAAAACCATGAAAATCTTGGCTCCATCTGTGAAGTGAGCAAATAGAACTTGAAGAGATGCTAGGAATAGTTGCTTTGAGTAGGAAGTGACTAGTTTTCTGGGCAGGTTGCAGGGCGGCTTCCCAAGCATTAAGCTCCTGGTCTATAAAATGTAATAACTGCTAAAGTTTTGAGGATTAAAGAATACAGAGTTCTAAGAGATTAAGCGAATCACATGGATCCTCTTTAAATTGTGCTAGGGGCCATATGGGATGACTCCTGTAGCTGCTTCATGAGCAAGGTAACCTATGTGACTGTTCTCTGTAACATATAGTCACAGGACCTACCGGATTGGGGTTTTTTTTCCTAATAAACTTTGAGTAATTTTAGACTTATGAAAACATTGCAAAGATAGCGCAAAGTCTTCCTGAATACCCCTCTTCCGGTTTCCTCCATTTACATCTTTACATTATCAAGATACATTCATCAAGTAACAAACTGACATTGGTATGTTACCACGTAACTCCAGACTCCATTTGGATTTCCCTGGTTTTTCCATCTGCCTCCTTGTGTTCCAGGATCTATCCATCCCTTTGTCTTGTCTTCCCCAGTCTCCTGTAGTCTGTGACTGTTTCTTGATCTTCTTTCCCATGACCTTGACAGTTTTGAGGAGTACAGCTCTGTATCCAATAGAATGACCCCCAGTCTAGGGTCAGTGGGTGTTTCTCTTAGGGTTCGACTGGGGTTACCTCCCAGGGTTTTTTGGGGGATTTGAGAGCATCTATAAAGCACTCAGGACCCTATTGGATAGGTTTTCTTTATCCATGTGCATTTTTTTTAATTTGTAGGCTCTATGGCCAGTGTGGAGCCCAACGCGGGGCTTGAACTCATGACCCCAAGATCAAGACCTGAGCTGAGATCAAGAGTCTAACGCTTGACTGAGTCACCCAGGAGCCCCAGTTGAGGTGCATTTTTAATGCAGAAAGGCAAAACGGAGTTGTGGCTGGGAAGAGAAGCTCTGCAGCCTGGGTCCGAGTCCCCCTGCTGCTGCTTTCTAGCTGTGTGACCCTGGACATGTTTTTAAGCCTTTCAATTTTCCTCCCCTATGGATAAGGATAATAGCATTTTTCTCATAGGGTTGCTGTGAGAAGCAAATTGATACATATGTGAGCTGATGTAGAGGGCTTATTGCATTCTGGGCACCCAATCGAGCAAGCTCCCTTTACTTTTTGCTCCTCATATGAATAGTGTGGCACCATCTCTTTCCTCTTTGGAGTGATTCTCCATCTTGGTGTAACTTTATCTACAGTGGCAATGCCTGTGAAGGTGTGTTTGGAGGGTGCCAATCTGAAATGTCCTTGTGAGCACAGGTCCTTGGGCCGACTTCAGAATCCCAGGAGCCCTCCTCCAGCAGCAGCTCCCACTCCAGAGAATTTTCTGCTTCCAGCTCAGCGCCATCCAAGGGCGGGGGGACCAGGTGAAAGGTGGAGACAGCCCCTGGCCTTGCATGCAGGGAGGGTCCTGAATCAGGCCTACAGAAGGAGCCTGGAGGAGGGTGGCTGCGAGGAGCAGGGCCTCCTGCAGCAGGACACAGAGCCTGGGCTGCATGGGCTGACCTCGTATCTGCCATCATCGTTCAGGGCAGGTTTCAAGTAGGAATCCCTGCATTCAGCACACGGGATGACTCACGGCTACACCACAGTGTAGTTCTAACTAACCCTAGGACAACCTTCTAAAATTATGTAATTAAAGTCTTGACTAGAATGAAGTCTGAGTGTATGATTTAACAAAGTGGATCAAAAGGGCTATTAAAAAAAGTAGAGGGAAAGCATGAACAATAAGCCTGAGAAGAAAGAAAACTGAAACCAATAACCTCCCTCTCTCTGCTTCCTGCTGTCTCATTCTGTGGTGCCTTTTTGTCTAGTCTTGTCTCACTTATGTGCTAATTCTTCCCTGGGCCAGAAGGGTGTCACCTTGATTTCAGTGCAACTCTAGCACGGAGGAATTCCTTAGATGTTTTTTTTTAAGATTTTATTTATTTATTTGAGAGAGAGTGAGAGAGCACAAGAAGGGGGGAGCGGGAGAGGGAGAAGCAGACTCCCCGCCAAGCAGGGAGCCCGATGCGGGACTCGATCCAGGGACTCCAGGATCATGACCTGAGCCGAAGGCAGTCGCTTAACCAACTGAGCCACCCAGGCGCCCCTTAGATGTTTTTTTAAAAAAGAGCAAGAACCATCACCTCACACTTCCTTACATCCTAAGGGCTCTTCCTTGCCTCTTCATATTTGACTCCTTCATAAAACCATTTTGAGCTATGTTGGAAGTGAAGATTTTAAGCTTGCCAGATACCTTATTAAGTGGGTAGGTGGCAGGTATCTCACAAATACTGAGCACCTATTATGGGCCAGACACTGTTCTAGGCATTCAGGAACAGAGCAGACCAAGATCTAGGTCTGTGTGCTTCCATGTTGATGGGAGACCCAGGCAGAACATTACAAATACAGTGTGTAGCCTGTGCACGGAGGGAAGCGCTAATGGAAAAGACTAGCGGAGGGGACCCTGGGAGTGGTAAGTGGGAGGCCTGGTTCTCTGTTCTTCCCATTTGCCAACAGGGGGCTATATTCAGGACCAAGCACTCCCTTCTTTTCCCTTACTTTCCCCAGTGTCTGCTCTAAGCTTTGTCTAGGGGTCTCTGACCCTTTTCTGTATCCACCGTAGAATAGGAAGAGGAGTAAATGCAGTTAGGCGCTTTCCTCTGGAACTGAAGTGTCTGGAATTGATCCCTAGCTCCATGGCCTGCTTCTCTGTGACCTTGGGCAAATACCCTTCTCTCCGCTTTGATTTCCCCATCTATAAAATGTATGTACTTCACAGGGTTGTGGAGAGGAGTAAGTGTGTTACTATAAGGTGCTTAGGGTAGTGTCTGGCACATAGAAAGCACTCAGAGGTTAGCTTTAAAATAGCGGTATCAGTGTGTTGTGGAGTGGGGGAGGGTTGTGAGTTGGAGAGTCTCTGCTCCTTAAGAAATGAGGGGCAGCATGAAGCACAGGATCCATTTCTATTCCTAAATACCCCTGAACACCTCTTAAGCCTCGCTACATGGGGCTCCTTCCCTCAAGAATCCAAAATATGAAGCTTGGTCTCTCCCACCTTATTCATTGAACAACTTTATGGAGACGTGTTAATACCATGTTGAAGGCCAGAGGCTGTTTCAAAAATGGGTAAGAATTCCCCTCCCCCGCCACTCCTTGGTTCATTCCCAGGAAACACTCTTCTGTCTTTGATGGGTTCTTTTGTTGTTGTTAAATTCTCATTCTTTTTAACTTAAGTTTTATCGCACCAAAAAACAGGCATTAGCTTTGTTGTACCACTGTCTGAAACAGCCATCACTTGGACCTTTTTAGTCTATGATTTTCTGATTTTGGCTTCTCCTTTGTTACTATTAACAACCCCACTTCCTATCACCTTTCATAAATAGCAAAACTTAGAATCTCAAGAGGGATGAAATGGGCCAGGCCATTTTAGGTTAGAGAAAATACTCCTGATTTTTTGTGTTTTCCTGGGGATTCCTATAAATTTAGTCTTCTCTAAAGTGGACAATGTGATCGGTTGAAGGCCTAAGTCAAAGGGGTGGCCAGAGAATTAGCACAAATACTGCCAAATAAACTCACTGTATCTAGACAACTTTCCTGGGGTAGCTTATTTTCTGAATGAGTCCTAAGGACTCTCCCATAGTAAATTATTAAACTTTGTGCAAGGTCTAAGATTGAGATAAAAGAGAAGAAAGTTATGTAAAGTGGAAGGTCAAATACACTTAATGCATCTCTGTGAGCTGGAAACCTCTTCTATCCTTCAGCACACTGACAAGAACGAGCGGCTGGACAAACAAATTGAGGAAATAGAAGGCAAGTTAAGTGATTGCTTTTGCAGCATCCCAGTTGTCCCACAAGTGCTGCCTTAACCTTGTCTCAAGTGCAGAATGTCTTTGTCAAGGGAGAAATAAGGAGCTCTGATTTCAGACCAGGTTGTATAGTATCTGGTCAGTCTTACTGAGGGCCCTAAGTGACTTTGTATCCCATTTTCCAATTATCAGACCCCTACCTTGGTTTCTAACGTGAGACCCCAGTTCCTCCAAGACTGGGCCTTGACTTCTGGCTCTCATCCCCTCCCGGAGGCTGGTATCCTGACCATCTTCCGGGAAGATCTACACAGATTTCTGTGTCTGGGAAATCTGCAGATTTCCCAGACTCTCCATCACTCTTCTGCCCGGCAGGACTTCCTCCTATCCTGGACCTCTTGGCCAACACTCTGCCATCTTGGGCCACCCGTTGCCCCTGAAATCTGCTGATGACACACTCTACACTCTGGACTTCCTGCACCTGGGTCTCAGCCCTTCCTGTTCTGGTTGATTCTGCTGTTCACCAAGTTTTCATCCCAATCTGACCTGAAGGTGGTTGTAGAATGCAGAAGTAGGTTATATGTTAGCCGTTCCATTCTGATCCAGAATGTCTGTGCTGCTTCCTGGGGCCGTCGTGATGATCGAATGAGTGCATGCATCTAGGTGATACCTGAAATGAAACCTGAAGCATGAGACCTGGAGGATGGATGGAGGCATTCCAGACAGAGGGAACTTCCAAGTGAAGACAGATCCCAGTGTCCATGGCCTGGAGGCCTCGGGGTGTCCCTACTGGACCAAGGAAGTGGTCTTTTGCTGAGGACATCAGGGTCCTGGAATTCACAGTTTTAGAAGGGTCCCGGCACAAGGCTGCTCAGCCACATTTGCCTCCTTTCCTTCCCAGCTGAACCTAGACATTTTTGATTAGACTATCAGGTGCTAATTAAAATCATTAAGTGACCCACTTTCCTTTTACTCTTAATTTTCGAATACTACCATACTGATGCATACTAAATGTGTCAGATTAGCTTGACTCTAAGTTTTTTTTTTAAGTTTTTTTTTTTAAAGATTTTATTTTTATTTGAGAGCGAGAATGAGAGACAGCATGAGAGGGAGGAGGGTCAGAGGGAGAAGCAGACTCCCTGCTGAGCAGGGAGCCCGATGCGGGACTCGATCCCGGGACTCCAGGATCATGACCTGAACCGAAGGCAGTCGCTTAACCAACTGAGCCACCCAGGCGCCCTAGCTTGACTCTAAGTTTTAATTTACTGCGATACTGAACTCAATTTATGTAAGTTCTCCTTCCCAGTGGGCTGTTCACATAGCAAGATGATATTTTGCAAAACTGTGAGCATTAAATAGGAGTCCCATTTAGCTTCTTCTCTACTTACAAGTTTAACTCTTTGTAATCAAAAGTCCCATAAAATGCAGAGTGATACTTCTTTAATCCACATATCTAATTCCTATGCTTATTCTCTGCCTTTTCCCCAGGAGCATCTTAACTGACTCTCATTTTGTTTTTTCTTATGTGTATATTCTAGAATCTAATAAAGGGAGGGGAGAATATTCGGGGGAAAGTTGAAGGTATTTGATTATTTTCTAATTTAGCTCACATCTGGTAGACTTTTCACCATTATCTCTAAGGATTAATAAGCAAAAAGATGGCTTTACATTTCCCAACTTATTTATCTTTCATCTCTGTGCTTTAATCTCTAGTGCATATTTGTGTTGCTAGAGGACAAAAACTCACTTCTAGTTCATGCAGGGATCTAAGGGCTCTTGGCTGTCAATAATACACAGCATGGAACCCCTTGATAAACCTGACCTTGTCTGTCTCTCAAGTCAAATGGGTTATATCAGCCTTGGAATATGTGCTGTTGGTGTGTTCCGAGAATGTGATTGGATTCATATAATAAACCATGCACTAGTGGGGCATAAGAGATGAACAATAAATTGGAGAAAATAGCTATATGTTGTACTGAGGGGTAAGGATTACTATCATTATATAAAGAATTTTGAGGATTTATTCAGTTGGTCAGTCTTCATGCATTCATTAATTCAACAAAAGTCCATTAAGCATATATATATTGAATTATGTCCCCCTGCACCCCTCCCCCTGACAAAAAGTTCATATTTTGAAATGCAAGTTCCCAAATCTCATAATGTGACTTTATTTTTGAGATGGGTTCTTTGCAGAGGTAATCAAGTTAAAATGAAATCATTAAGGTAGGCCCTAATCCAATACAACTGGTATCCTTATACAAAGAGGAAATTTGGACACAGATATACATAGAGGGAAGATAATGTGAAGAGACATAAGAAGATGGCTATCTACAAGCCAAAAAGAGAGACCTGGAACAGATCCCTCCCTCATGCCCTCAGAAGGAACCCACCCTGTAGACACCTTGACCTTGGACATCTAGCCTTCAGAACCATGAGATAATCATTCTCTGTTGTTTAAACCACCCAAGTCTGTGATCCTTTGTTAAGGCAGCCCTTGCAAATTAATACAAGCACCACTGTGTGCCAGACACTGTTCCAGGTGCTTAGAATATGGCAATGAACAAAACCAACAGCATCTGTCTTTCTGGAACTCGCATTCTAACATAAGAAACAATCAATATAAATAGATACGGTTAAACCAAAATCTATGCTTTGAGGAAATAGAAGGCAAGTTAAGGAGACAGTGATAGAATGTATTATTTAGACTGGGGGAAGCAGTTCAAGGAAAATTTCCCTGAGGAGGTGATATTTAAGCAGAGACTTGAATGAAGTGAGAGAAAACTAGGTGGCTATCTGTGGAGAGACGATCCCTGGTGGAAGGAACAGCCAGGACAAAGGCCCTGAGGCGGACATATGCTTGACCTTGCTCTTCCATGACTTTGGTCTATGTTTGAAGCACAGCAAGAGAGGAGAAAGAATGGCAGACAGTGGGGTCAAAGATGAAGGCCAGTGTCAGGAGCTATAGGACCAGACCCTGTAAGGGCTTTGGGTGTTACTGTGATGAGAGCCATCAGATGGTGTTAAGCAGGGTAATAAGATCTGATACTTTTTAAGATTTATTTGAGAGTGTGTGAGCACAAGCCCGTGCGTGCAAGCAGGGGGAGGGGCAGAGGGAGAGGGAAAGCGAGAATCCCAAGCAGGCTCCACCCTCAGTGGGGCTTGATCACAGGACCCTGAGATCATGACCTGAGCCGAAATCAAGAGTTAGACACTTAACCAACTGAGCCACCTAGGTGCCCCAGGATCTGATTACTTCGTAAAGGCTTACTCTGCCTACTGTGTATAGAATAGATGGTAGGGACACAAGAAGAGGGGCAAGGAGACAAGTTATATAGTAAAAGGCTGTTGGAATAATTGAGGAGAAATTCTAGTGGCAAAGACCAACCTGGCAGCAGGAGAGGAGAAAATCTTGGATCTACTTCATATTTAGAATCTTTGTAATTTACTGGTAGATTGGATATGGGATGTTAGAGAAAGAGTCAAGGAAGACTCCAAGAATTTTGGCCTGAAAAACCACATGAATCATGATGCTTGTTGAGACGAGGGACACCTAAAGGGAAGAGAATTGAGAGTTCTGTTTTGGACCTGTTGATTGGGAGGTGTCCATTGGACATACAAGAGTTTAGGAGAGCGGTCTGAGCTGGAGATGTAAATTGGTGATCTAGTTAAAGCCAAGATCCTGGCACCTAAAGACTAATAGTAAAGAAGAAAGAGATCCAAGGCCTGAGCCCTGAGGATCCACACGATAGTGAAATGAAAGAAACCAGAGAGTAAGTGGCACTGAGGGGAGGAGCAAGTTGTCCAGGAAATCAAGGGGGACGGCCTTTCAGGGATGGGGAGTGATAAACTCTGTCCGTGGCTGCTCATGTGTTGAGTGAGACAAGGACGGAACTGCTCTTTGGTTTGGCAACTGGGAGACTATTGGTGACCTCAAGCAGGTTTTGGTAAAGTGGGGAGATGATTACCTCCTTGGCCTGGATTCCAGACATGATGGTGACAGGGAGACAGCCAAGTCTTTTAATCATTCTTCAAGGGATTTTTCTACAAGGCAGAATGAAGCAGCAGAGAGGTAGGCTCTAGGGAGGTTTGCTGCTGCTGTTTCTGTAAAGCTGGGAGATAGTCTATGTCCTTCAGATTTTATGTTGAAGGAAATTATCCAATAGAAAGGGGAAATTGATGTAGGAATCAGGATTCTTGCAGAGCTGGTGAGGGAAATGGAATCCATGAGCAATTGAAAGGTTGGTCTCAATGTGGCCTCCCAGTCTTGCACATTCAGGATGACTCACCCAGTGTTACTGGAGAGGAAGCAGGCTTATGAAAATAGAGAAAGGTAGGGGGATGAATGCTTGGCTTTTCTCAGTGAAACAGCAAGTAAGGTGATGAGCCGAGGATAAAGAGAGAGGAGGGCATGTTTGGAGGTTTGAAGACAGAGGAGAAGGTGTGAAATAGTCCTCTTAGTGAACGGACTTGGGATGTGTGTAGACTTTGGGCTCAGGTGAGGTTTGAGATCCTAAATTTAAAGTGAGACTAGTTGCCATGGTTGTATGTTTTTTCTTCAGCTGTATCTGGCTACTTAGGTAGAAGCATAAGAGAAGGGAATGACTTAGATTTAACCAGTGTTATGGACTGAATTGCCCCCAACCCCATTCATGAGCTCAAGTCTTAGCTCCTAATGTTACTGTCTTTGGAGACAGGGCCTATAAGGAGGTAATAAATGTTAAGGGTGGGGCCTTCATCCCATTGAACTGGTGTCTTCCTAAGAAGAAGAGCCATCCAAAAGTTCCCTTTCAGTGTGCACACAGAAGAAAGGCCATGTGAGGACACTGGGAGAAGGTGGCTGTTTGCAAGCCAGGAAGAGCACCCTTACCAGAAACCAACCCTGACTGTACTTTGATCATGGACTCCTAGTCTCCAGAATGGAGGAAAACAAATTTCCACCCAGTTTGGAATTTTGGTAGGGCAGCCTGAGCAAACCAATACGACTAGACATGGAGGCGTATGTACCAGGCAAATGAGACAGAAGATGGCATGAGGAATGACCATGGAGTCATGGAGGCGGGTCGAATGAGAAAATGTAGAACGCTAAGCCTTCTGTGTGGAACATGGCGATTGCTCAACCAAAGGTGGCTGCTGCTAGCTGCCTTCTAAATGTGGCCTGCCACCTGGTCCTGCTAACACAGGTGCCATGTCCGGAGGACAGTCATGGACGCAGTTAGGGGTTTGTCCTCAGGGAACTCACAGGTGGACGAGACAGAAACAGACAGCGTCAATACAACATACTCAGCACTGTCATAAGAACTTGACCGCATTCTGATCCAGGGGAAATGTCACAGAGGAGGTGACAGCTGAGCTGAGCACTGAAACGGAGTAGAAGCTTACCAGAAGAGAAGAGGCATTTGAGGCTGAGGGAACAGAAGGCTCAGAGGAGGGAAGGACACTTGAGAGAGAGTGCAATGCATTTACCAAGGCCTTAGTGCAGGAGGGAGGGACAGGGTGTGGTGGGGAGGGAGTGAGGAGGCTAGTTGTAACCAGAATGTGCAAGGCCTGGAGTTGATCTTACGGTAAGCAGAGAAATGGTAAGGGAGCAATATTGAAAGGGAACTCGGGGCGCCTGGGTGGCTCAGTTGGTTAGGCGACTGCCTTCGGCTCAGGTCGTGATCCCGGAGTCCCGGGATCGAGTCCCGCATCGGGCCCCCTGCTCGGCAGGGAGTCTGCTTCTCCCTCTGACCCTCCTCCCTCTCATGCTCTCTGTCTCTCATTCTCTCTCTCAAATAAATAAATAAAATCTTTAAAAAAAAAAAAAAAAAAGAAAGGGAACTCAAGGTAGTGGCTAATTAAAGGGGGAGATGTGTTGGAGAGGCAGGTGTAACAATTATTCCTAATTTCTGGCTTGGATGACTGGGTGTATCAGGATACAATCATAAGATAATAGGTGAAAGTGTTTAATGAGGATGGGGCCCGGCAGTTGGGATGGTGTTAACGAGTTCCGCTTTAGACCTGCTCAGTTTGAGGGGCCTGTAGATGTCAGCTGGCAGTTAAAATATTGATTTGGTGCTTAGGGGAGAGCTCTAGGCTGGAAAAATTCATTTGATTATTTCATACAGTAACTGAAACCACGGGTGTGCTTGGGAAAAAGACAGCTATCACTTACTGAGTCTTCATCATCTGCCAAGCTCTACACTTTATGTGGATTATCTCCTTGAATCCTGGCAGCGAATTTACTTAGCAGATACTATGGCTGTGTTTGCAGATGAATAATCTGAGATTTAGAGTCAGTGACCTGCCCAAATTCACATAGTTGATACGTGGATTTTGAACCCAAGTGGTCTGACCTAGTACCCTGCTCTCTGCCCTTGGTCATGGAGATGTCTATGTCTAAGGGGCAAGCAAAAGTGGGGTCTGGTGGGTGGGAAATACTTAAAAACTATATTTTTAAATACTTTAAAAATTTGACAGATGGAGAGCATCAAATGCTGAAAAGTATCCAACGAGTGGGGGGGGGTCAGTGGAGATGAGCTCTAAATTTAAGCCCAAATTGGATAAGAAGACCATGGATCTACTTCCTGGGGCCAGTCTTAGTGAAGAACAGGGGCAGAGGCTGACTGTAAATGCTGAGGAGCAAATGGGGCAGGGGTTTGATGTACAAGCCACACGGCAGATCAGATGGAGTCCACAGGTCTGAGGGAGGAGAAGGCTGGCCACCTAGACTGTATACTGCCTACAGGTGATACCGCCTTGGCAGACTTCCCTCTAGACCTCAGCTGGCAAGCTGAGGAATGGAGTTTGCCAGCACAGGGGCCCGAGCCTGTGAGGATTTATATTTAAAAACCAGAATGTTGATTGATTAATTGGTACTGAGTAATAAACCACCAAGCAAGCCAGATGTTCATAGTTTGCTAATGAAAGAATTATAGCTTGTAGGCAAAGCCTAATTATGATAAAAATGTTGCCAGGAAGCATAACTCAGCAACAGGATTCACCTGTGATGACTGTCATCGATCTGTGATTTTTTGCGTATCCATTTCTACCAACTATACTTGCCGTATAGTTCAGGTGCTCATGTTTATGGGCTGTGGCACCTTCTCCTTTGGGCAGCAATGGAGTCACTCTGACGGATTTTGTTTCTCTGGATTTTTCTTTACAAGCCATGCCATTCCTTTTGGAATGATCCCAAGTATGATCATTCTCATACTAGCCCCCCAATATTTGCCATATCCATATCCCACTGGTCTATACTATTATTTGCTTAATTTAGAACAATTAACATAAACATTAATAGTAAAGCTATTTTAAAAGAGAATTTTGTTATGAGCATTAATGGAAATCCAGTATCCTTTGCCACAAAGAGAAGTCAACGGTAAAGCTAAAGACAAAGCTTTAAAAAACTTTTGTTATCGGGCGCCTGGGTGGCTCAGTTGGTTAAGCGACTGCCTTCGGCTCAGGTCATGATCCGGGAGTCCCAGGATCGAGTCCCGCATCGGGCTCCCTGTTTGGCAGGGAGTCTGCTTCTCCCTCTGACCCTCCTCCCTCTCATGCTCTCTGTCTCTCATTCTCTCTCTCTCAAATAAATAAATAAAATCTTTAAAAAGAAAAAAACTTTTGTTATCATTTGTCCCCCCAAATCTTCTTAAACATTAGCAATGATATGTTTACTACCTTCTAGGAAGCACTTTTCTCAAAGAACACAATATAATTGCTAGAGGTACACTTTCTCAGCAACATTCTCAATTAATGGAATGTCCCCACACCATCACCTGGGCAGAGGCAGACTCACTGAGGCTCATAAGTGTTAACCTTCAGGACCCATTACTTTGACCTGTCTCTTCCAAAGTCTTGTATATAGGGACCTCATTTTGTGTTTTCACAAAGAGAGCCCCGCCACTACCATCTTGTATGAGGTTTAGGCCCTGAACCTGTATCCTCCTACTTCCGGATCATTCTAGGGGCGGCTAAATTCACCACTGAAAGTTCTTTTTCCTCATTTCCTACTGTAGGAGTAAGGTGTGTTTTGTTTTTTCAGGTTTGGTGATGTCCCACAGTTTGTCCCCATACCACCTTTGCAGGAAAAGATTTGGTGAATAGCTTTGAGGGTAGGTGAGTGTGAAGGGATTACATTTAGACTAGAAAAACTTGAACATATTCATGAAGAATGGAAAGAATGAGATGAAGGATGCCTAAGAGGAGGATATTGTTGGAGAGGAGGATATTGTTGGAGAGGGGGGGTTAGCACGCAGAAGAGCTTGGCTTTTGAGAGGAAGAAGGATCTCTCTCTAAGCTAACAGAAAGGAGGCAAGAAGAGATGTATTTTATGTAGATCAACAAATGCAGGAGTCTCTGGCTCATGGGGCCTCTAATTTCTCAGATCCTGAGAAAACATCCTATGCCAAGAGTAAGGGATATGCAGGTTGTGTGGGAGGTTTGAGGAGAAATCTGTTTGAAATTTTCAGCATGCAGCCTGCAAGAGGGGGCTCACCAGAGGCAGGGGAAAGCACCACGGAGCCACTTCGGTGAAGCAAGCTGGGGGCGGGGGTGGGCTGGTTACCAGGCAGTGCAGGGCTAGGAATTTCTCCCATGTGACTCTGAAGCCCTCAGAGTCTGATTCTTTCTGGGCCTGAGTCTGAGAGAAAGGAGACCAAAGCGACAAAGGAAAGGGAGTTGCTGATAAACATGTCACTTAAGGGATTAACCAGAGAACAGGCTGTTTATAGATTGGAATTTGGGGACTGCAGGTCTTAGCTCAAAGATCCCGCTTAGTGGGAAGAACACGGGGAGAAGAGGAGACCAGGGTCTAAGTAGGATTCTGAAGGAGAGCTTGAAAAGGCACAAATAAGAGTATGACAAGGCTGAGGGTTGCCAAAAGAGACAAGAGGGGTGAGGTGAATGGCACAGAAGAGATCAAGGAATCAAGAGATCGAAGCTAAACCTCACTGAGGACAAGGGAAGGGTTGAAGACTGATCTCAGCACCACAGAACCCTAAATGTAAGGGGGAATGACAGGGCTTTTTGGACAGGAAATCTATAGGGATGGAGAGAGACAGAAACATGTCCATGACCCCATCCCCAAAACCAATGAATAGGTTACCTTACATAACAAAAAGTATTTTTAAATGGAGAGATTATCCTAGATTATCCAGGTAGGATCAAGGTAATCACAGAGGCCCTTAAAAGGGAAAAAGGCAAAAGAAGAAGCTAAAGAGATGTGGGACCTGGAAGCCGAGGTCCTAGTGACAACGCTGTTGCGAGCTTTGAAGAAGGGGTCACGGTCCAAGAGCTGCCCACGGCCGATAGAAGCTGGACAAGGCAAGGAAACACTCTTCCCCTAGAGCCTCAAGAAAGAATACAGACCTGCCCACCCCTTAACTCCAGCCCAGGGAAACCCATTTTGAACTTCTGATGTCCAGAGCTGGAAGAGAATTCTTTTGTGATGTTCTATGCCACTTAGTTTGTGGTAATTTGTTCCAACAGCAATGGGAACGTAATAGAACTGGGAAGCTGGTTGATAAGCATTCTTTTTTTTCTCCCTAAAGGAAGGAATTTTGAAAGAATGTGAAAGAGCAGTACTGTGAGGGCAGAAGCCTAGAGCCCAAAGAAACTACCCTTGGCCCTCAGAGAGAGCATGTGCTCCAAGATGAGCTGTCTCCATTTGAGAAGACTTAGGAGGACACAGAGCTCTCCAGGGGAAATCTAAGTTTCAGCTGAAACCAGGAGGGAGAGGAGGTAGTGAGTAAAAAGTTTAAGAGTGTAGGGGACCATTGTAATTGTTGGCAATAGAACAAGACTTTCAAAGTGTCTGATGTTAATATTAGAGGTCAGGTCCTGGGAGAAGACCAAATCGAAGAGGAAGAAGAATGCTTAACAGATCTGTGACCCCCAGGGTTAGCAGGCTGGGTGCATACATGGGCCAACACTGAGATCACTGGAAAAAGGGATGCAGGGTCCTTAGAGGGGGATGCAAAGGCCAGAAATGGAACCTTGTTCAGCAGTTTATTCAAATGCCTGTTGTCTCCCCCTTCAATTTAGCTGGCTCGTCTTGGTGCATACTGTTTGCCTCTGCTGGTCTTGGCCAAATTCCAAAATAAAACTTTTTTTTTTTTAAAGGACTGAGATCAACTTCATACAAAACAGCCCATCATATGCAATGCTAACTAATTAATAATTGTCATAAACCAGTCAAAATAAACCCATTTCTTTACCAGCTATGATACAAATATATTTATGCTTAGAGTGTGTCTTGCCCACATTAGGCTCGTAAGTGCTCATTGGACTTAATTGAATTAAGATAAGTCACAAAGTGCTGGAATCTTGGATTTAGCTCCACATGAGAGCTAAATCTGTGAATCGTGAGAGAACTAGATGGAACGGGCCTTCTGTGCAAATGTATGGTTTGGGACTAGAAGACCTCACACCCTTTAGCCCTGTTAGCTGGGCTCAACCACACTCGGGTCAAGGCCCTCCTTTTGTACTTCTGGCAAAGACCTGGAACTAAAGCAGGCTTTGTTCTTCTCTGATAGGCCTACTCCCTGAATCCTGACCTTGAGATATTAAGTCCACGAGAAAGGCAAGCAGGAAGGGCAAACCCAAAGGAAAGAGCATTTCTCTGGAGGAACTGGAGCAGAGCTGGCCTTCACCACCCACCCTTTGGTCTTCACCAGGGTAGGTGACCTTCCCAAGCAATGATTGCTCCAAGTCTCTTATCACACCAGCTGCAAAGAACAACAAAAAAGGATCCAAGAGAGGTAACAAGTAAAAGAGCTAGAAACCCAAGAGACTAGCCGTTGACAAGGCAGAGCTTTTAACCTCTTTGTCAATCATATCCAAAGTTTCACCCCTTTCCACCAAGGCCCAGTTATGTCCTTGATTTTCATTTATATCAAACATGCCCCTCACTGGGGTGGAGTAAGCGGGTGGGGAGCATTGAGTTTCTCCCTATAAGCCGGCAAATAAGTATTTTCTTTCAAACTCCAAGCTCTGAAACTAAAAGTTACTGATAAATATATATATGTTAATTGTGTATATGTTCATCATTTGTTCCTTCCTGCATACAAAGCTAATTACTTCTTTAAGTACTCTTATTAGAGCTGTTAGCATATTCAAGAACATTTGCTGCTCTAGGTCTCCCAGTGGATCAAGGTATGCATTTTCAAAACTCAGCTGGTGCTGTTTGTTTATACAGTCTATACCAGGTGTGAGGAAGATGATTTACTGCCTTTTAAATACCCATGTTTTCCCCTGCAAGTGGGTGCCCCTGTTGGGACCCAGGCTGTCTGGCTGCACTCCACTATTGCTGGAGAACTTGCTCAGCTAGCTAAGTCTCCAAAGCCAGAAGTAAAATTAGGTGTCTTAGAACCACTTGTTTGTGTATCCTGAGTTACTGTACAGAGAGCTGTAGATGAGGACCATGCTGACCAAGTTCAGGAAAGAGGATTGAGATCCACAGAATCCCTGCAGTGTCCCCATGCCAAGTCACCATGATGCTCCATTTCAACAGTTATCCTTGGTGCGGGAAAGCACAGGGGTTATTCTGAATAATCTGACCACTTTTTTTTTCATAAATATCAAGCTGGGTATTTTCAGGACTAGTCCTTTTCTTTCTGGAGACCAGAATCTCCAACAGAACCAATTTCATGAGCACGCAACTTGTATAGTTAGGATCCTGCACGTAGAAGGGTCCCATGCTTGGTTTGATGCTCTATGGCTGCTGTCTTGAAATTCTTTACTTTTTTTAATTGAAGTACAATTAACAATGTTATATTAGTTTCATGTATACAGTACAGTGATTCAACATTTGCATGCATTGCAAACTGATCACAATAAGTCTAACTACTATTTGTGCCCATACAAAATTAATACAATATTATGTATTATGTATTCCCAACATTGAAGTTCGTACGTCTTGATCTCCTTTAATCCTTTTGTCATCACCCCGACCCCAACCCTCTCTACTCTGGCAACCACCACTCTGTTCTAAGTCTGGGTTTTGTTTTGTTTTTTAGATTCTACTTATAAGTGAAGTCATGTGGTCTTTTTCTTTGATTTATTTCACTTGTAATAACTTTTAAATAAGGAGTTCAGCATTTTCTTTTTTTTTTTTTTAAAGATTTTATTTATTTATTTGACAGAGAGAGACACAGCGAGAGAGGGAACACAAGCAGGGGGAGTGGGAGAGGGAGAAGCAGGCTTCCCGCTGAGGAGGGAGCCCGATGCAGGACTCGATCCCAGGACCCTGGGATCATGACCTGAGCCGAAGGCAGCCGCTTAACGACTGAGCCACCCAGGTGCCCCCAGGAGTTCAGCATTTTCATCTTGTGATGGGCTCTGCAAATTATATAGCCTATCCTGATCTCCAGCGTGGTTTCTTTGGTTGAGAGCTCTCTAATTTCAGGGTTACTTCTTTTCTAGTCCACAACTCTTGTGCATGCATTTATTTATATCCAATTTTCAGACTACAGGTTTCCCAAGGGCATGGGCTTTCTTATCTTTCTCTACAGCTCAGAAGAGTGACTGACCTATCATAAATGGTCAGACAATGCTTGAAAGAGGCCTCAGGGATATTCCCATAGCCAAGGTAACAAAACAGACTATTGGGATAGTGCCACATTTGGTATCAAGTTCACCATAAAAGAGGTCATTAATTCTGGACACTCCTACCCTGCCTCCTCCTCAGCCACTTCTCTCTGTCTGAGCTGTAAGCTGCTTTAATGCTTGATTGCCCACACTGATTTTCTGTTCACCTGATTCCTGATTCCGTAAGCGGAGCAGGGAACCTTGTACTGACCCAAACAACCATGTTAATGGACCGAGCTGAGCTACTGTTGTCAGGGTTCAGAGAGACCGTTTTGACCCAGGGTTTAGGCACCCCTTCCCCCTGGCCAACTGAGCTGCAGAGTCCTAGAAAAGAGAGCAAACAGCTAGGGCTGCACGAGTGGTTATATAAAGAGGTGCCATCCTGCCCACTCTTGGCAGTCGAATCATGAATCTGTAGATATTAGCACGCTAAGTGCTACATCTGTGCCGTGGGTTAGAGGGAAGGTACTTTCCTTGGAACATTTCAGGTGCCAGTGCAACAATTTTTACTGCATTTTAAATAAGAGAAGTATTTAAAGGAAACACCTATGTCTGGGGATCACAAATAGGATTCATTTCTAATGACTGCCTGGAACACTGTGTTGAACAGTGTTCTAAGACAGAAGAGAGTGCAGTGGTGAATTTATAATGCCTGTATGGACACTTAGGCTTGCATTGATTGAGAGTCTAGCCATATTGACTACATAGTAAACACTCCATGTGCGTATGTTGACTGAGTAGAGATCAGCGAGGATTTGCCATTGAAGGGGTGGTTCAGAACATGCCGCCTCCAAATATGCCCCTTTGTCATGGTGATTATTTTTGCACTTGAAGGCACCAGAGAAACAGATGCAGGAAGGGCTCTCTGACCTCCCCCTTTCTACCTAAAAGCAGGTCGTAAAATTTCCCATGAGAAAGATGCCTTCCCTTTAGCAGGCAGAGAAGAATGTTGTTATCACTAGAGACTGGGGGGCGATGCCTAAAAGGACCCATACAAACAAATCTACGAAAACAACTTGGATCTTCCATTAGTTTTCCCTCCTTTGTTTCCTAGTCACTGTCTCACACCTTACTGCCTTCCCAGACCAAGCTACTTTGTCTTATCACCTTCCCCAAATTTATAGTTCTTTGTGCAAGAAGATAGGTAAGCTTTTTGGCCTAATGGCTTCTTCAGGTCTTTATTTTCCTTCTGAAGATTCCCATGTACACATAAAAAATACTAAATAGAATTGTATGCTTTTCTCCTGTTAATTGGTCTGATGTTGGTTTAATCCTTACGCCCCGCTCTAAAACCCAAGAAGGTAGAAGGAAATTTTTCGTCCTCACACCGTCAATTCTCTCAGTGTCCCTGGGACTAGGTAATCTTGAACAAGTTCCTTATCATGAGTTTCAGTTTCCTTAGCTGTAAAAAGACTTGAAATACCTTCTAGCCCTAATATTCTGTGATCCCGCCAATCATTTTGTTAAATGAAGGCTGTTCATGTTAAATAGTACCCCTAGATGACTCCATTTTGTGTGGATATGCCCTAAGGTTCCATCTCTTTAAAGCTGTGTTGTGGGGACCTGCCTTAATTTATAATGCAGCAAAATATGTAGTACACTTTTCATAGAATTGCCAGAACACATTTCTTTTGAATCTAGGTCGTGGCAAATCTGGACTGTGGCTAACGATGAGAAATGGGGATTTTAAGAATTAGGACCCAAACTCACAAACTTGTTTCTTTAATGTTTTGTAAATCTAAGAGACCTATATCCTCTCCAGAGATTTAGGGTACTTCATGGTAAAAACTGGAAACATTTGACTTGACTATGGCTTCTATGGAAGGAGCTAACCCAGAATATAATTACTGACTACGCTTTTCTCTTTCCTCTTCCCAGCAGCTATCCCCCAACCCACACCTCCCCCATCTCCTACCCAAACAATATGCTTTACTTCAAGAGAGGCTTCCCAGGGAGCTTCTTAGGAAGGTGACCCACAGAACCAGATAACCAGAGAGCAGAATTGGGTATTTGCAGGGAACCGGTATATGATTTGCCATTTTATTTGTTTTACTTTATTTTGAATGGTAAAGGAATCTGGTATTCGTGGAGCTAGCCTAGTGTTCCTGCTTTGGAGGAATTGTCCGGTTTAATTTATGAAAAGCATCAGAAATGAGGAAAGTTTATCGACCACATAAGCACTGCAAAATTGACTAGTGGGACGGTTTCAAGAACCCTGGGAACCCTCTTGATCCGCATGATTTCCCCTTTAATCTGCCTTGATCTCTGAACAGCTTCATTAGAGATGCCTTCTTTGGAGTTAAGGTTTTGTCCTCTAATAAAAATAAAATGCTCATGGGAGAGATAACACACTGAATGATTGTCAGCCATTAATTATCAGCCACCATTTTTTTGGTTTAATTTTATTGCAAAAGTAATATGCTTTTGTTGTAAAAAAGACAAAACTAAACATTACAGATAATGTTAAGCATCCCTTGACCAGGACCACAGTGTTGAACAAATTCACAATGACTGCACACAGTGGGTTGGGCAGTGTTGGCCTGGAGACCTTGCCTGTGACCACCTGTTCCTCTAGACACAATCCAGCCCTCCCACAGGAGGGAAACATTGCTATCAGCTTGTAGATCCTCCTAGACTTTTTTCGGTACGTTTGCATACAGACATATGTACCCACAGAACATGAGGAAGTATTTTGTTATGTTCCTTTTTATATAAATGGTATCATGTTGAATATATCACTCTGAGATGTATTTTTTAAAACGTAACAATATTATTTGGAGTTCTTCCCATATCAGTATATATATTTTTATATATGAAAACATTTAACCAATTTTATACATGGTTTAAAAAAATCAACACAGACCTAGAAGCAGCGACCTTCAATACTTTTTTCTCCCGGTCCCACACCTCAGAGGGAACCACTTTTAAGAACTTCTGTTTTAAATTCTTCTGACAGGGACACCTGAGTGGCTCAGTCAGTTGAGCATCTGACTCTTGAGTTTGGCTCAGGTCATGATCTCATGGTCCTGGGATCGAGCCCTGGGAGAGCTCCTGGCTCTGCGGGGAGTGCTTGAGATCTTCTTCTTCTCTTCTTTTGCCCCCCCCCCCCCCCCCCGCTGCTCACTCACTGGTGCGAGCTCTCTCAAATCTTTAAAAAAAATTCTTCTGACAGTTATTTATATATATATATTTTTTGATCTATCAACTTGAAGTATCAACTGCGAATTCTCATCCATCGCAACAGGAAATTAACTTGCCCTTGCTGCCTTTGTGTACACGCTCTCCCTCCTGGCACAGCTCAAGCACCACTGGTCACATCTGTACCTTCAACCTGCCAGTCCCCCTGTGCCCCTCTCTGTCAACATAGATCGTGCCCCCTAAGTCCCTGTTTTGAAAGACAGTGATAGGTGCTTTAGCATGTCCCCTCTTCCACAGTGGACCTCCGTCAATTTTTTTTTTCTTGCCAAGACTGATATCATTACATCTTATGTCACCATGATCAATATTCCATGATTCCATGATCTGTAGGTTGGTTTTAGAAGCTGAAAAACTACAAACAGTATTTTCACTATAATACCCTGGGCAGGGAGTGCCCCCTGTGGAACTCAGTGGTGCTTCGTTTATACTTCAGGGGGATCTATGTAGGAGCCCCTGTGCCACCCCGGGAGACCATCCAGAGAGCTTCAGGTAGAAATGAATTCTCTCCCACTCTCCCACCTTGAACCCAGATATTCGTATCTTCCAGTAACTAGTTGATTCCATTTTCTAAAAGAGAACAATCTGAGAGAGGATTTTTGATGTGAAAGACAAAATAATCACTAAGTACAAGTCACATTTTTTAAAATCTCTTCATTTTTCTATAACATTTGACACTATGGATCACTCCCTTTTTTGAAACTCTTCAGTGTTTCGGAGCCTACGTTCCTTGCTGTCTTCTCAACTTAAAAACTCATTCACCAGCTCTTTTTTTTTTTCCCCACGTGTCTTTTTAAAGATTCATCCTCATTCTTCTTTTTTCCCTCTATTGTTTCTAATACCCAGAGGCCAGCGACTTTTCACATCTTTCTCTCCAATGCCAATATCTTTCCCAAACTCCAGACCTTCGCTCAGGCAGCCTGTCTTTGTCTGGGTGTTCGCAGACATTCCAACCTCTGCTGAAAACAGAGTGCAGTATCTTTCTCACATCTGCTTCTCAGAGTGGACCTCATCTTGGTTAACAGAACCACCATCCAATTAGTCTCTGAAGCTTGAAACCTTGACTCTCTCTGTGGCAGACACTGGTCATAAACTTATTTTCCATTTTTCTGGAGAATGGCTGAACTACAGTCCCAGGCTCCACTGCAGTTAGGTATGGCTGGTGGGATGTGGAAGGGAGTGATGTATGTCACTTCCAGAATTGGCCCATAGAAATAATCTTCCTTGAGATCCTCCACTCTCTCCTTTTGTGACTTTGCTGGCTAGACATTGCCTAGGGCTGTTTTTTGTTATTTTTCTCTGCACACTGGAAAGGGCAATGTATCATTCTTGACTCAGGAAGGGAAGTCACAGCTTCTGAAGGGATTGTTAGTGAGAATGCTCTTACCCAGCATTATAATTAGATGTCAACTTGGTGAGACTATGGTGCCTAGTTGTTTAGTCAAACACTAGTCTAGATGTTACTGGAAGGTATTTTTTTTTTTTTTTGGATGTGACTAACATTTAAAATCAGACATTAAGTAAAGCAGATTATCCCCCATAAGGTGGGTGGGCCTCATTTAATGAGTTGGAAGCCTTAAGAGGGAAGACCGAGGTTTACTGAAGAAATTCTACCTCAAGACTGCAACATAGAAAGCCTGTGAGCATTTAGCCTTGGACTTGTCAGACCCCACAGGTGTGTGAGTCAATCGCTTAGAACAAATCTATCCTCTTATCTATTTAGCCATCCATCCTTTTGGTTCTTTTTCTTTGGAGACCACTGAGCAGTACATCAAAGAAAAAGTCAGTTTCTTTCCATATCTTTAATTTTTTTATTTTTATTTTTTAAGATATTATTTGTCAGAGCATGCACACAGGCAGGGGGAGTGGCTGGCAGAGGGAGAAACAGGATCCCTGCTGAGCAAGGAGCCTGACACAGGGCTTGATCCCAGGACCCTAGGATCATGACCTGAGCCGAAGGCAGACACTTAAACTGACTGAGACACCCAGACACCCCTAGTTGGGGTTCTTACCAGCCTTCTCAGGCAGAGAAGAGGTTCGGATATATTCAGGTCTCACACTCGCACTTCCCAATGTCCAAAATCAAAGTCATCAGCTCCCTCCAAACCTCTCATTCCTGGGTCTCTGCTTCTAACTGCCAAGGTTTAAGACTGTAAAGACATTTTGGAATCAGTCCTCTGCTTTAATCTCTGATTTTACTTCGCATCAAACCCTGACACTTCTGTATTTCTATTTCATCTCTGAACCAGGCTCTCATCACCACCCACACCATGGTTTCCACTCACCCTCCCGACTGCCATTCTGCCCCTTCTACCCATTCTGCACACCACTGCCACCTTAATCTTTCTTAAATATCTCTTCATTCAGCTACCCACCCCCTCAAAAGACTTAGGGCTCATTGTTTTCCTAGAGCATCAGGTCTCAACAGATGCACTGTTGCAGAGGAGGAACAACCCGGAGACGGGCTATAGTGAGAGCTCCACCATAGATTCATATTAGCCCTAGAACCTGGGCAAGTTAGCTGTCCAATTTTATAGGTTTTAAGATGTCCTATGGGTGCCTGGGTGGCTCAGTTGGTTAAGCGACTGCCTTTGGCTCAGGTCATGATCCCGGAGTCCTGGGATCAAGTCCCACATTGGGCTCCCAGCTCAGCGGGGAGCCTGCTTCTCCCTCTGACCCTCTCCCCTCTCATGCTGTTTCTCTCTCTTTCTCTCAAATAAATAAATAAATAAAATCTTAACAAAAAAAAGATGTCCTATAAACTGGTCTTCAGGCAGTTGGAAGATTTCCCCTTAAACCATGGTCTTGAAAGTTCCAAGGCTCCCAGGACATAGCTGGAGTGCATAAATTATTTCCAGATACTGAGTTTCCCAAATCGTTACATTTCCTATCTCATTTTGGGCTACTCAAGTGGCTATACTCTAGAAGGGAGTTTTTAGGGATTTTAGGGATCAGAGATAAGATTTTTATAATCTTACAAACAGAATGGTGATTAGAATCACTGAAAAGAATGAGCTGTCCCAGAGAGTAAGGATGAGAAGAGAACTGAGGACAGAGCCTCGGGCAACACCAGCCCAGGGCTGGCTCATTTGTTAGATTTCCTAGAACGTAGCTCAATGCCTACCATATAGTAGGTGTTTAGTAAACATTTCTTGAGTTGCATTTTATTAAATAGTATGTACATGTTTCACTCCTTCATTGATCCACCCACTCGATAGGTGTTTATTAAATACCTAGAAAGGATTAGGTTATGTGCTGGATATTGAGAATACATAGATCAAAATAAACACCGTCCTGGGAGTTTACAGTTAGGGAGTGGGAGGTTGGAGACAGATGATGATCAAATAATTTCAACAATACAATCACCAAATAATATATACGCTAGTCTGGAGTGTCAGGGAACATGTTTTCTAAGAAAGTGACATTTAAGCGAGGATCTAAAGACTGGCTGAGTCATGGGATGTCCAATAAATTCTTATCAGTTGTAACTGATGCCCTCTGCTAGCTTTCCTGGTGAAGAGACTGACATGGACTCTCGGGAGAGAGGAAGCAAGGGTTGTGCCAGATGCAGGACAACAATATTCTTGTCTGCCGGTGAAGCCTCGTAAGGTTTCTCAAATCACCCTGTGTAGGCTGCACCCCACTGGGTACATAGCTGCATTATTTAAGAGGGGTAATATTAAAAACCTGAGTTTGGAAATTACTTGGAAAAATATCACAAGTGCCCATGCAAAGCTTAAGCCTCATGTACACAACTTGAACTTTGTCCTCCTAAGTCACATACTTGGGCATATCTTTGGAGCAATCTCAGTGGAGACCCCTGTGCTTAGAGCCAGTCTAACCCAGCATCTGGGCTCTGTCCTGTTTGGGGATAATGGCACACATGTTTGGCATCAGGCAAGAGCCCAGCCCGTAGCTAAAACCTCCCGTTAATGTAACTTTTTTAACCACTAGGTTTTCACACCCTACAGTGTTATTCTCTTTGCCACTTTAAGGACACAAAGCTAAGTGAGTTAAGGATTAAGGGGAATATGTGAGAAAAGCATTTTTCTTATTTCACTTTTGTAATATTTAAAGAAAATAATCCTTCGGAAGATGGGATCGAGTTTCCCTGCAGAAACTATGAGATCAGGTTGCAATGACTGAATGTCATGGAAAACAAAGATGTACTTTATTATTTGTATATTTTAGTGTTCTAATTATTTTTTACATTTAATTTTAATTTCAATATCATTAACAAAGTATTAGTTTCGGGTGTACAATATAAAGATTCAACAATTCTATACGTTACTCAGTGCTCATCAAGGTAAGTATACTTTTAATCTCCTTCAACTGTTTCACCCATCCCTCCCCACCCACCTCCTCTCTGGTGACCACCAGTTCTCCATAGTTAAGAGTCTGGTTTTTGCTTTGTCTCTCTTTTCATTTGTTCCTTTGTTTTGTTTCTTAAATTCTACACATGAGTGAAATCATATGGTATTTGTCTCCGACTGGCTTATTTCACTTAGCATTATACTCCCTAGATCCATCTGTGTTGTTGCAAATGGCAAGATTTCATTCTTTTTTTATAGCTGAGTAATATTCCAGCGTGTGTGTGTGTGTGTGTGTGTGTGTGTGTGTGTATCATCTTCCTTATCCTTTCATCTGTTGATGGATACTTGGGATGCTTCCATAATTTGGCTACTGTAAATAATGCTGCAATAAACATAGGGGTGCATGTATCTCTTCAAATTAGTGTTTTTGTATTCTTTGGGAAAATACCCAGTAATGTAGGGCAGTTCTATTTTTAATTTTTTTGAGGAACCTCCATACTGTTTTTGTTTTCCACAGTGGCTGCACCAGTTTGCATTCCCACCAACAGCGCACGAGTTCCTGTTTCTCCACATCTTCGCCAACACTTACTGTTTCTTGAGTTGATTTTAGCCATTCTGACTGGTGTGAGGTGATATCTCATTGTGGTTTTGATTTGTAGTTCCCTGATAAGGAGTGTTATTGAGCATCTTTTCATGTGACTGTTGACCATTTGGATGGCTTCTTTGGATAAACGTCTGTTCATTTCTTCTGCCTATTTTTTAATTAGGTTGTTTTGGGGGTATTGATTTGTATAAGTTCTTTATATATTTTGGATACTAACCCTTTACTGGATATGTTGTTTGCAAATATCTTCTCCCATTCACTAGGTTGTCTTTTAGTTTTGTCGGTTGTTTCTTTTACTGTGCAGAAGCTTTTTATTTTGATGAAGTCCCAATAGTTTATTCTTGCTTTTGTTTCCCTTGCCTCAGGAGACATATATAGAAAGATGATGTTATGGCCAATGTCAAATAAATTACTACCATTGCTCTCTTCTAGGATTTTTTGGGGTTTGCCTTCCAGGTCTCACATTTAGGGCCTTAATCCATTTTGAGGTTTTTTTGTGTGTGTATGGTGTTAAGAAAGTGGTCCAGTTTCATTCTTTTGCATGTAGCTGTCCAGTTTTCCCAGCACTATGTGTTGAAAAAGGTGATGTAGTTTAGTAGGTGCTCAATTGTCCAACCTTTGAAAGGCTTCTTTTTTTTTTTTAAAGATTTTATTTATTTATTTGAGAGAGAGAGTGAGAGAGAGAAAGAGCACAAGAGGGGGGAGTGGGAGAGGGAGAAGCAGACTCCCCGCCGAGCAGGGAGCCCGACACGGGACTCGATCCCGGGACTCCAGGATCACGACCCGAGCCGAAGGCAGTCGCTCAACCAACTGAGCCACCCAGGCGCCCTAAAAGGCTTCTTTTTATGGGTGCTAGAATTTTCCAAGTCTTTCTTCAAACTAACTGTGAGGCTCTTCCCTCCAGGTATTTTTTTTTCCTCTCCTCCTTTAACACATTGCATAAATGAATGTTCTAATCATAAAGCAGAATGTCCATGCAGGAATTTAAAAATGAATTATGGGGGTGCCTGGGTGGCTCAGTTGGTTAAGCATCTGAGTCATGATTTTGGCTCAGGTCATGATCTCAGGGTTGTGAGATCTCTCTACCTCTCCATCTGTCCTCCTCTCTAAAAGAATGAATTATGGAAGCAAATACAATACATTTAAGAAAACCAGACTGCACTGCTTATGTTTATCACCCTGTATTTTCATCTTGCCATTTTTTAAAAAACATTCTCCTCTATCTTTGAGCACATCACAAACCTTTTGGGAAGCCATCTCTTCATTCATCTTTCATATTGTTTCTCAGAGCAATTTCATATCTGGTATTTTTTAACATTGAGAGGGACAGTTGCATAAAAAATTCATATACAGAGCGGTGATGTTCTAAATATCTGAGTCACAGCTGGATTATTAAACTAGTTAAATAGTTTGAAAGGGCACTTTCTTAACATGCAAAGTTATTGTTCTATTTATTTTCATTTCCTGCTCTTTTAATGACTAGATTCTTCCTTTTATTTAGCAAAGATATTCGTTCCTCCTGTCTTTTTGTTTTGGCAAGGCTGTGAAATCTCTACCAGGCTGGAATGCATGTAGCTCCAAAAACGGGGCTGGACTCACACAGGGCCCAGTTTATCCTGGATCACCACAACTTATGAGTCCTTATCCCAACCACTGTTTTTCTTCAGTCAATAGTTTTTTGTGTACCCCAAAGCCCCATACCTCAGCAAACAAAAATACAGCGCCCCAGTGTAGAGAACATCATCCCCAAACCAAAATGTTTTTGTTTCATGACTCTCCTTGTGTTGAAAACAGCATGTTTCCACAAAGCAAGAGGCTGAAGCAAGGGGTTAAAAGAAGACAGTTGGGAAAGGAGAAAATAAAGGTGGCAGGATCAGAGAAGAAAGAAAAGGAAAAAGGTAACTGAGGCTAAAATTTAGCAGATCTTATGGTCTCCTACTTTTAGAGATTTCCAGTTTTGATCTCTTCCCATTACTTGCTGGCTTTGGTATTAAACATCCGAACATTTGCAAGGTTAGCATGGATGGAGGGTGCTTGAACAAAGAGGTACAGGCTACATGGGGTTTGCCTCCTTTCCGGAGTTGGATGTGAACTCTAGGACTTCTGTGGGCAACTAACAAAAATGTATTCCAACTAGCTTCACCAAAAATGGGAAATTCACTTGAATAGATGTTAAGATACCTTACAGAACCCAAGGCAGGAAGTCCTCTGTGCCCACAGGATGCCAACAGAAATCAGGAACCATGGGGGTTACTCTCTTAGCAGCATTCTATTTTGGGTCCATATGGGTTTTTTTTCCCCTTTGTACATCTTGGTTGTATCCCTTTCACTCTCTCTCCCCCTCCCTCTCTTTCTCTCTCTCTCCGTAGACTACCTTTCTCTGCTTCTCAGTGCATTGGGCCCCAGATAAACTGACCAACATCTCAACACCCCAAACTGCAAATACTCAGGATAGAAAAGCTTTTAGGTTCATGCCAACCAATGATTGGCCTCTTTCAGGATCAGGTGTCCCCTCTTATCCAGTCAGTTGAAGCCAGTAGAAGGCGCAGGGTCACATGGTATAAAATTGACTTTAGAGACCCACAACCACATAGAATAGTGTTTTGGAGAGGCCAGAATCCCCACAACCTATCCATTACATTAATGCCTTAGTTTTTGCATATTGTTTAAGCTCCGAGAAGAACTATGGAGGGGAGTGGGGAGGTGAGAAAGTCCTGGCTTGTCCACTGAGATTTCTGGCACAATATCCAGACACTGACAAATATTTAGTGAACAAAATAGAAAGATGGCAGTGTAGGAGAGATAAAGCAGAAGGGTGGTAAACATGGATGATAGTATTTGATTTCATGGTCATTTTCTTGCAATGGTCTTTTAAAATTCTCATTTGGAAATGATTCCAAAGTAACTGCTATACCCACATACAAATATATCCATGCTCAACATCATCAGGCTTCAGGGCAATGCACATGAAAACCACACTGAAGGGGGGCCTGGGTGGCTCAGTCGGTTGAGCCTCTGACTCTTGATTGCAGCTCATGTCATGATCTTAGAGTCCTGAGATCGAGCCTGGTGTCAGGCTCTGCACAGGGCATAGAGCCTGCTTGGGATTCTCTATCTCCCGCTGCCCCTCCCCCATTTTCTCTCTCTCTCCCTCCCTCTCTCAAAAAAAAAAAAAAAGAAAGAAAAGAAAAAAAGAAAACCACACTGAATGTCATTTCACATCCAGTAGAATGGCTAAAATTAAAGGCACTGACAATTTGAAGTAAGGGTGAGAATGTGGAGAAATTGGGCTCTCATGTATTGTGGGTGGGAGTGTAGAATGGCACAACTTTGAGAAACTGATTACATATAAGCCTACCCTACAATCCAGGAAGTTCACTCCTAGGTGTATATATAGCCAGGAGAAATTAGTATCTATATCCACAAAAATACATATACAAGAATATTTATAGAAGCTTTATTCTTAACCCCAAACTGTAAACAATCCATTTGTTCAACCACAGTAGAATGAATAAATGGCAGTGTATTCATATAATGAAATATTACACAGCAGTAAAAAGGGATGAACTGCTACCTGCAACATTGATGCCCAGATTTAGTCTTGAAAGAAGCCAAAAACAAAAGTAAACAAATATGTATATACAACATACTCATTCTATTTATGTGAAGTTCAAGAATTGATTATAGGTATTAGATTAATAGTTACTTTTGAGGGGTGGTTGACTGATAGGGTCATGAGGGAGCATCACGGTGTGACCAAAATATTCTATGTCTTGATCTGAGTGGTGGTTATGCAGATGTAGACTTCTATAAAAAGTAATCAAACTGCACACTTAAAAAAATGTGTGCTTTCTACTGCGTGTAAGTTATATTTAAAATTTTTTTATTATGTTAATCACCATACCTTACATCATTAGTTTTTGATGTAGTGTTCCATGATTCATTGTTTGCGTATAACACCCAGTGCTCTATTCAGTGCATGCCTTCCTTAATACCCATCACCAGGCTAACCCATCCCCCCACCCCCTCCCCTCTAGAACCCTCAGTTTGTTTCTCAGAATCCAATTTAAAATAAAAAAAAGTCTACTTTCTCTCTTCACACAGAAAGACTGGTAGGATTTCTCCAGGACCATTGAAAATCCTATTGGAACCCTTTCTTTTCCTTGTTGGTACTCAAACATACTAATCTGACACCATGACTTTCTTCTGAATACTGCTTATAAATGTCTTGGTTTGCTGAAACCATATGAACAAATAATTGTGGGACTCTCTGTTCAGCGTTGTCTGGAGGGGTGGGCTAGGCACAGACGAGTATTTGGTGCACGGCAACGTGGCATGCAGATGGTGGGGCACATACGTGTGGGCACACGGCACATATTCCCCACTATGCTTTGGGGACAACTCATGGATGGAAAAACCGAGTTCCACTGGCATGTTAGTTAGCTCAGAGCCTGTCCTGGCTAGAAATATGGCATCCTCCACATTTCCCTTCCTCTGTTTTTTGGATAAAAGAATGCATCATGCAGGGGGTAACGAAGGGGTCCTGGAGGCCAGCAGGGATCTTCCTCATTGTCGATGCCCTTCCTTAAGGAAATAGGTTTATAGCATCTTTGTGGTACAAGAGTTAAGCGAACCAGAGGTATATCATCTCCCCTCACGTTCCCTTTTTTCTGGGCCATGTCTTGTCCTGGACGGGCACCTAATATGAGTCTCCAGGCCCTGGCAAGATTGAGCCTTTCTTTGTGAACCCCAGGGTGGACCCTTTTGATTAATCTCCAAAGCATCTGGATCCTGTTTCTCAACACAGGTTAAGTAACTAAGCTTCTTGAGCCCCTCTATCTAAGCTCCATGAGAATGAAAAAGAGAACTACTTTCTGAGGGATTTGCCTCAATTCCATAATATCTTCCTTATATGAGTTGACAAGGTGCTGAACTCCATTCCCAGGCGTGGATGTTACCACAGAATGGCAGATCGTTTTAATTTCTGAAATGGGAGCAGTACGTTGTGAGATCAAGCAGAAGCTTGTGTGAAATTTCTTTGACAAGAACTTGAAGATTTCCTCTTCTCTGTTTTTGATGGTTTGTCTTTGCCATACCCTACATCCTTCCCTACCTTCTCTCTCATTTCCTTTGTGTCCTTTCTTTGAGATGCCCTTCCTACTTTCTCACTGAGTTTCACTAATTTTTCTCTCCCATCAGTTGTATTTCCTAACATCCTTTCCTGTAACATCACTTTTGACATGGGAGTTAGATTGGACCACCTCATGCTATGTATTTGGCTTTTCTTTCCCTCTTCCTCTAACCTGCCTTCATTTTACCACATGACTTGACAAATAAGTAGAATTTTGAGAGCCATTTATGTCGACATTTTCATTTATTAAAACATGTTTTGTTAGAAATACCAATTTGGAGATGCCTGGGTGGCTCAGTTGTTCAAGCGTCTGCCTTCGGCTCAGGTCATGATCCCAGGGTCCTGGGATCGAGTCCTGCATTGGGCTCCTTGCTCAGCAGGGAGCCTGTTTCTCCTTCTGCCTGCCACTCCCCCTGCTTGTGTCCTCTCTCTCTCTCTCTTACAAATAAATAAAATCTTAAAAAAAAGAATACCAATCTGTTTTTCATTTTAACCAAATACACCAGCAGGATTTGTTAGATGACCTTCTTTGTATGCCTTCTACTTTAAGGAGCATTTTAATGTCAATTCTTATCACTGGAAAATTTCCATGCCTGACTTTTTTTTTTTTAAGATTTTATTTATTTATTTGACAGAGAGAGAGCACAAGCAGGGGGAGCAGCAGAGGGAGAGGGAGAAACAGACTCCCTGCTGAGCAAGGAGCCCAATGCAGGGCTCGATCCCAGGGACTCTGGGATCATGACCTGAGCTGAAGGCAGACGCTTAACCGACTGAGCCACCCAGGCGCCCTGACTTTTTTTTTTTATTTGGAATTTTTTTTTTTTAAGAAAGGGAGAGAGGGAGAGTGGTGAGCGGGGAGGGGGAGACAGGGATAGAGAATCTTAAGCAGGCACCACACCCAGCACAGAGCCTAACACGGGGTCAGTCTCACAAACCTGAGATCATGACCTGAGCCGAAATCAGGAGTTGGACCCTTAACCAACTGAGCCACCCAGGCACCCCTAAATTTGGAAGTTTCAAACAAATATAAACATATGATGAAGTCCCATGTACCTGTCACCTAACTTTAACAATTTGTTGATCTTGTTTCATTTATCCACTACACACATTTTCCCTTTTCAGAGTGTTAAAGCAAATCCCAAATGCCCTTTTATTGTCCATACTTCAATGTATTCACTGATCTTTAAGATTCACAAAGAAACACAAAGACAGAAGGTATAAGATAATCATTAAAAATGTTTATAAAACTGTCCATTTTCACTGGTAAATTTGCTTGGAAATGTAAAGAGCCAATTTATTTTTAAGACCACAAAGTTCAGTTGTGTTTCCTATTATTCCAGAACCACAGAGATAGGAATTCATGATAAAAGACTTCTATTTTTCAAATAGCATATATTCTTAGTGTTTCCCAGATACATCCACTTACCACACAGTTCCTACCCTTCTTGAGACCCATGGACTGGGACCAAAACATGACACTTCAAATAATAAGTGAGAGGGAAGATGGCCATCACACATTGTACTCTGTGGTTTACAACCAGTAGGGCAACTTATTTAGAAGTCTAAAATATCTTGATTTCTAAAACGTCAAGCTCACCCAGTGCCAAATGGTTATTTGATGTCAAAACATTCAAACAAACCAGAGACCGTGGGAGGCACCATGCATCAGTAGGTCAGAACCAAAGAATAACGATTGTAGTTTTTCTATCGGGTGTGGTCTTGTTCCTAAGCTCTTCTGTGCTTCCCCCCCCCACCCCCCAATTGAGGTGAACTGTTTATTAAGCAGGTCTGGGGTCCCAGAATTGGGACTTAATCTAAGTTAAACTTAGATTCCTATGCAAAACTCCTAATGAGTTTTGCAAAGACAGCCAGAGAGGTCTCAATGGTTTCTGCTGTATAAATATTTAACTCTGTGTAAATTCTTTCCTCTTGGAATGAGTTTAGAAGCTGGGATGTTGGCCTTTGCCTTGCCTCATATTAACAGCTTTTCCTTTGAGGGCAGTAGGAGTAGTTGAGAATGGCCTGTCTTCATTAGAAGTCTCAGGCCAGTGGTAGAGGGTTAGGGTTCAGCTTGAAATTTGTGACAGTGGCAGCTCCCACTATTTCTATATGGGAGGGGCTTAAAAGACAGTAATCTGAGGCTTTGTCTCAAAATTGTATTTGTCTAGTACTTTATGTTAAATGTAGGATATGTCCCTATCAAAGACTGGGTGCCCTGATCGATTACCGGGGGGATGAAGGGAGAGAAAGCTCAAAGGCTCTGGTGCTGCTTCATGTCTACATGTGGGGTAGAATTCTATAGTCTCTTCCATCCACCTAGGTTCCCCCAACGCCAAATTTTTATTTAAATTCAAGTTAGTTAACATAATGTAATATTGGTTTCAGGAGTAGAATTTAGTGATTCGTCACTTACATATAACACCCAGTGCTCATCACAAGTATTCTCCTTAATACCCATCACCCATCTTGCCCATCCCCTACCCACCTCCCTCCATCAACCCTCAAGTTTGTTCTCTATCATTGAGTCTCTTATGGTTTGCTTCCCTTGCTCTTTTTTTTCCCTTCCCATATGTTCATCTGTTTTGTTTCCTAAATTCCACATATGAGTGAAATCATATGGTATTTGTTTTTCTCTCTTATTTTGTTTAGTATACTACACTCTAGCTCCATCCACGCTGTTGCAAATGGCAAGATTTCATTCTTTTTGATGGCTGAGTAATGTTCCATTGTGTATATACACCACATCTTTATCCATTCGTCAGTCAATGGACACTTGGGCTCTCTCCATAGTTTGGCTATTGTTGATAATGTTGCTATAAACATCAGGGTAACTTTGATTGTGTAGTTTTATGTCCTTTGGGGTAAATACCTAGTAGTGCAATCACTGAATTGTAGGTAGTTCTATTTTCAACTTTTTGAGGAACCTCCATACTGTTTTCCAGAGTGGCTGCACCAGCTTGCATTCCCACCAACAGTGTAAGAGGGTTCCCCTTTCTCTGCATCCTTGCCAACATCTGTTGTTTCCTGTGTTGTTAATTTTAGCTATTCTGACTGGTGTGAGGTGGCATCTCATCATGGTTTTGATTTGTATTTCCTTAATGATGACTGATGTTGACCATCTTTTCATGTGTCTGTTAGCCATCTGGATGTCTTCTTTGGCAAAATGTCTATTCATGCCTTCTGCCCATTTCTTAACTGGATTATCTGTTTTTTGGAGTTGAGTTTTATAAGTTCCTCATAGAGTTTGGATACTAACCCTTTATCAGATATGTCATTTGCAAATATCTTCTCCCATTCCATAGGCTGCCTTTTACTTTTGTTGATTGTTTCCTTTGCTGCGCAGAACCTTTTTATCTTGATGAAGTCCCAGTAGTTCATTTTTGCTTTTGTTTCTCTTGCCTCCGGCAATGTGTCTAGTAAGAAGTCACTACAGCCGAGGTCAAAGAGGTTGCTGTCTGTGTTCCCCTCTAGGATATTGAAGGTTTCCTGTCTCACATTTAGGTCTTTATCCATTTCAAATTTATTTTTATGTATTTCAAACTTTTATAGCAAACTTTCTCTTGGCTAATTCTCTTACAGCAGTCTTCAATGAACTTTGCCTATGGACAAACCCAGACAGAATATAGACCATTACTACCATTATTATTAATTTACTTACATCCTGCTTATTTCTGATAATCTGAGGCAGCACAGAATATCCAGTTGTCCTTAGCTGATGCTTTTTTTTTTTTAAAGATTTTATTTATTTGAGAGAGAGAGAGCATGAGAGGGAGGCGGGTCAGAGGGAGAAGCAGACTCCCCACCGAGCAGGGAGCCAGATGTGGGACTTGATTCCGGGACTCCAGGATCATGACCTGAGCCGAAGGCAGATGCTTAACCAACTGAGCCACCCAGGCGCACCTTAGCTGATGCTTTTGACCATGAATTGTAATCTCTGTGCATAGGGACCACTGATAGACATAATTCAGGATCAGCAACACTCACAAGATAGATTTTCTTTGACCAGGGGTATTTAATGTTATCAGAAGGGTCTATCTTATTTGCCATTCTTCCTTCTAGATTATCTACCCTGAAGTTTATCATCTAAAAGAAAGGGGTTCTTAGGGGTGCCTGGGTGGCTCAGTTGGTTAAGCGTCTGCCTTCGGTTCAGGTCATGATCCTAGGGTCCTGGGATCAAGCCCTGCATCAGGCTCCCTGCTCAGCAGGGAATCTGCTTCTCCTTCTGCCCCTCCCTCTGCTCATGCTCCCTCTCACTTTAAGATAAATAAATAAATAAATCTTAAAAAAAAAAAAAGGCAAGGGGTTCTTAACCTCAGGATGGGCATCAGGAGGATCTGTGGATGCCCTGAAATTGTGGGCACCATTCATTGGGCAAGGACTTTTTCTGGAGAGGCTACTTTTTCATTAGATTTTGAAATGTTTCCATCACCCCAGAAAGTTAAGATTCACTGTTTCCTATTAAGGTTTCTAGGCAGAATTTAGGAAAAACTTAGAGGAACTTCTGTTTTCTCTCCCTTCAGTATGGGTCTTCAGTACTCAATTATCATTATTCCATTACCCTGGACAACATGAGAAGTGAGTCCTCAGAGTTTGAACCCACCTTCTCCATTTGTTGAGGCTCTCTATTGGTTGTTATAGCAATAAGAATCCTAAAAGGGCCTTCTTGTTAACATTGTCAAAAGCCACATAGCAGCTGCGAGAAGCTGAGTTGGATTCTCTCCCAAGGGCTTGTCAAAAACTCCGAAAGGGGTAAGGCCACTTTCAGAGGCACTATACGTCTGTACATGCATTAATGACAGAATGTCTACTTGATGTAGGTGAACTGCAAAAAAGTTGGTTCACTTCATCCCTTTTTTTTTTTTTTTAAGATTTTATTTGATAGAGAGCGGCAGTGAGAGAAGGAACACAAGCAGGGGGAGTGGGAGAGGGAGAAGCAGGCTTCTCGCGGAGCAGGGAGCCCGATGTGGGGCTCGATCCCAGGACCCTGGGACCATGACCTGAGCTGAAGGCAGACGCTTAACGACTGAGCCACCCAGGTGCCCCCACTTCATCCCTTTTATAACCCATGGATGTCTAACATGTTTAGATACTTATAGCAATATGGTCAAGTGGAATCATACCAACTGTCATTTTCTATAAACTTCGAATTCTCTTTTACCAAATATAGGCATAGTGAGTATTCCAGCAATGTCCCTGACCTACTTGGGCAGATGAACAGCATTTAAAAAAAATTACCCACAGTGTTCACCTCCAAGGATATAAATAATTGAGAAGTGTAAGCATCATAAGGAATAACAGGCTTTTAATTGTAGAAAAAGGCTTTCATCTGAAAAGCTGAAATACAGGCATATATTCTTAGTGCCATTACAAAGCTGCCTAGCCTGTCTTCAGAGCAGGTATTGTAAAGCCCAGGTTTTCAGATTTCTAGTTCTGCCTTGATATATGTGTGTGTGTGTGTGTGTGTGTGTGTAATTTTCTGTCTTATTTTTTGAGTTTTTGCTGTTGTTAAGCTCTGAATATAAAAAGAACATTTGAAGGGCACCTGGCTGGCTCAGTTGGAAGAGCATGAGACTCTTAATCTCAGGGTTGTGAGTTCGAGCCACACACTGGATACAGAGATTGCTAAAAACAAACAAAACAAAAACAGACATTAGACCACCATCCTGGAGAACATCTCTTCAAAAAGTAAATTCAGGGAGCGCCTGGCTGGCTCAGGTGGTGGAGCATGTGACTCTTGGTCTCAGGTATGTGAGTTTGAGCCCCACATACTTTGGGTTAGAGATTACTTAGAAATAAAAACTTAAAAAAATAAATAACTTCAGCACTGTACTTGGAGCCCTCTAAAGCAGGGTTTTCCAAACTGCAGTTCCTGAACCTTTGGCAGATGGTGGTGAAATCAATTTGGAGTGTGGCAATGTGGATTTTTTAAATGAAATAGAATATAAAAAGAGAGCATCAGATAATAGTAAATATAAGTATTTTATGACATTTTAATGAAATGTTTGTGTATATGTGTTTTGACAGTGGTGCTGGTAAATACTTAACAACTGGATCTCTGGAAAAGAGGTGTGTGGTGTGTATGTGTGTGTGTGTATATATATATGTTCATAAGTCTATTAGAAATCCTGCTGATATAAAGTAGCTCATAATTTACAAATAATTATAAATATACAATAATTCTTTATTGTAACTTTCACATAACCAGTTAATTTCCACAGAATACTTCCACTGATTTTGCCAAGCTTTTGTATCCACCTCGAAGGCGTCTCCAAGTATTCAGACCCTCACTCACCCTCACTCTCCAGCTTTTCCTTCCCAGTCTTCCTAACGTCAGTGAGTGGAAACCCCAATGACCCCTCAAAGTCACACTGGAAGACAAAAACCGCAGAAGGTATTTGAATAGACAATTGTTAACTAGGTATAAAGTTGTTAGCTTGAAACTAGGTATAAAGTTGCTAACTGAAACGGTGAAAAGAGGCCTCTCAAGTATGGAGTGTGTGGGAAGCAGCTATTTCCCTTAGGGCTGAGGGAACAGAGGGAGGAGATTGGAATGATTACTATTTAGAAAAGTAAAGGAGGGGTGCCCTGCTGAGCTGAGCCTCTGACCTCTGAGGAGGGGGCTCTGCTCGGCTGGTGCTGCCGTCTCTCTGCGGAGGGCAGGATGAAGTTCGTTCTGCAGAGGGTGGAAAAGCCACAACCTGCATTCAACTGCTGCCACCAGAGGGAACAGGTGTAGCCAGGGAACAGGGTAAGAACCTTCACGGGTGCTCAGAAACAGGAAGCACGTGGGAGGAGCCAATCCCTTCCTCCTCAGCCTTGTGTTTCCTTCTAGCTCCGCGGGACCTAATGCGGAGCCAGCTGGTAAAGCAGAGGGCTAGTTTACAGAGGTCCAGTCTTGGCATCACAAAGCACAGTACAGAAGGGAGTGTTTGGAGCTGAAGACAATACATAGGCTGATAACTGTCCCAGCCAACTGCCTGGCTGATCAAACCAGAAGCCTACAAGTGATCATGGTTTCCTTTTTGAAAATTTTCTCATATTTAATCTATCACCACATCCTGAAAGTTCTGCCTCCAAAATATATTCTAAGTCTGCCCACTTGTCTCCATCCCAGACGCTGCTACCCCCAGACCAAACCACCGTTGTCCATGGTGGATGACTGCAGGGGTCTCCTCCTGGTATTTCTCCTTGCTTCTGGAAATGTATTTTCTCACAGTAACCTGAATAGTCTTTCCAAAACACAAACACTCTAGTAGCTTCCCATGGCACAGAGAATAAACCCAAACTCCTCACCATGGTCTGGCTTGCCTCTTTCACTCCGTCTTCTATCACACTAGCCATGCTGGCTTACTTTCTGATCTTTGAGCATACCCTGCTGGATCCAGCCTCAGGCTTGATCTTGCTCTTCCCTCTGCCTGAACCCTTCTCCCCCACCCCTCATGCACAGAACTTGCTCCTTATCATTCACACCTCAACTCAGAAGTCACCTGCTGAGACATTTGTCACCTGCTTCCCAGACTACCCATTCTAAAATTGCACTCTTTAGAGGCAATTAAAATAATCTTGTTTATTTGTTTTATTTGTTACTGTGGCCATTTCCCCCACTAGAATGTAAGCCTGACAGGAACACTGCTTTATTTATCATGCCATCCTCAGAGCCCAGGATAAATGCCTGGCGAGTTGAAGGAATTTAATAAATTTAATAAATGATTATTAAATTATGAACGTGTTTCGTTCTCAGAACAGTTTTTCCCTATTATACAGATGATGAAATAAGTATATGAAATGGATAAACAAAATCATCCAGTGGTGCAAAAAATAAATAAATAAATAAAAATTGAATCATGTAGTTTAACTATAGCCTAAACTCTTAACTTTAATATCACATTTTTAGCCTTTAATTTGTACATGTAACAACTAGATGGCATGCATCTCCAGAGGAACGATAATTTAAATATATTTTTCTCTCCATCTCCTGAGGAAAAATGTCCATTAGCTTGTCATAGTCATCTGCTCTACTGTGGGAGCTGCCTTTTCATTGCAGCTTCTGAAAATCATGGAGGAAATTGACAGCCTGTTTTTTCGAATGAGCAGAGTGGATTATTTTAAGAAGATATAATTTTTCTAAGTGCTGCCATCCACAAATAGGTTTTGGGAAAGAACACCATAGGTGACCTAAATCTTCCTTTCTGAAAAGGAAAACCAAGTGTTGGATTCCGATTAGTAAAATAGAACACAATTGGTTCATCTGAGCTTTCATCTCAAATATTTCCTCTGATCTAAGTTGGCTGCTAAGGTCTAACTGATCTCCTTTCTCTGTCACAACTCTGTAGTTCACATGAAGAAGCAAGAAAAATATTCTCAGATCTTGTATCACTTAAAAAAATTGAAGTTATAGCTCTGGGAGTAGAATTTGCATTATCTCAAATTTCCCATGAGTATAACAGCCATAATGAAAGGTTGCTAAGAAATACTTTATTTCCATCAAAGAACCACTTTGGGGAAATGGAGCCATGGGTGTTTCCCACTGCCCCAGGCTCTAAAGCCCTTCTAGACAGGTTCATTTTAGTTTCTTGGGCATTAGCTAGAATCATCTCTACAAGATGAAATAGTAATATGTCCCTAAATTATGGGATTATTTTCTGTGCTTCAAGCATTTAAAGTATCTACATGAATTAGCTGTGAGCAAATATTTCAAGATATGGTCTGTACTCATTACCTTGCCTCTTGTTAAGCTGACAATCCTTCAGATTGCTAAGATTTCCCACCAATAGATATCTAATTTATACGGCTCCTCACTTTCCAGTAATTTCTTCCATCAGAAATTGGCTTGAGACAAAGAAGTGGAAAGCTAGGGAACCTGGAATGCTTTTAACAGGACACATGAGAAAATAAATTGTTTATATTAGGAAGAATATATAACACACTGAAAACATGCTGAACATGTTCTGATTTCCAAATCCTATTTAAAAGTTTCCTGGCCTGATGCCTAGCAGTAGCTAGAAGGTACTGGATGGTAAAACTGTCTCATACTCTTCTTGCCTAGCTTTACTTATCTTAAAAATCAGCCACTGCTTTGGTCCTATCCCAATTTTCTCATCACAACACAAAAAGCCAGTAACTGGTGTTCTCCTCATACCCCAATGGCAGGATTATAGCAGGGTAGGCATTTTTTACCTTGTTCTTATGTTTTTAACTTCCTAGGAAATACTACCCTGCATCAGATTGGCAAAGAATAAAAGCCTATAGTACCGAGTGTTGACAAGAATGGGGAACAATGAGAACATTCATACAATGCTGATGGGAATATAAATTGGTCAGTCCCCTTGGAAATCAACTTGTCAATATTTAGAATACTTTGCGATATGAATAACCCCTAGCAATACTACTTCAACACTACTTCTAGGAATAAACTCTGAATATTTGCAGAAGAAAAACACTTACAGGAGTATTCATTATAGCCTTATTGTTAATTGTAAAAATTTGAAACAGGACACATTTCCATCAAAAGTAGAATAGATGAATTGTGGTACATTTAACACAAGAGAATACTTCTGAGCACTTGAAATGAAGTAATTAGAGCTGCATGTTTCCTAAAACAGATACAAGACCTGAATTAGATATAGAAAATTTTAACATTTTACAGCATTGGCCTACAGATACGTTGATATTCCCTACACTTTCGTATTTTTCTAATGTTAGAGGAAAAAAACACCACCTCTGCAGGTAGTTTATTTTCATTCAATAAATTGGGTTAAGCATTTTCTACGGGTCAGGTATTATGCCAAGTGCTAGGAGTCAGAGTCCCTGTTCTCAGAGGACTTAGAATCTAGAGGGGGCTGATCCTAAAACTACCTCCTTTGGCCCATGGCATTAATGGGTACCTCTGTTATCTTCCGCTTCATATTCTGGTTTTAGGTTTCATTACATCTTTCCTTCTACAGTAGTGCTATCCAATAGAACTTCTGCAATGACCAGAATGTTCTGCATCTGTGCGACCCACCAATGTAGCCCACTAGCTACTAGGTAGCGATTCAATACGTGAAACACAGCTAGTGTGATTGGGTAATGAATTTTTAATTTAACTTTTAAAATTGAAGTCTAATTAACACTCAGTGTTATATTAGTTTCAGGTGTACAATATATGCCTTAACTCTATACACTTCTCAGTGCTCATCAAGATAAGTGTACTCTTAATCCCCTTTATCTATTTCACCCATTCCCCCACCTGCCTCCCCTCTGGCAACCACCAGGTCTCTGTATTTAAGAGTCTTTGTTTTTGTGTTTTTGTCTCTTTGTTCCTCAAATTCCACATATGCGTGAAATCACATGGTATTTGTCTTGCTCTAACTTATTTCACTTAGCATTATATCTTCTAGGCCCATCCATGTTGTCGCAAATGGTTAGATTTCATTCTTTTTTATGGCTGAGCAATATTTCATTGTAGATACATAACAACACATCTTCCTTATCCATTCAGCTATTGATGGACACTTGGGATGCTTCCATATCTTGACTATTGTAAATAATGCTGCAATAAACATAGGGATACATATGTCTTTTTAAATCAATGTTTTCATTTTCTTTGGGTAAACACCCAGTAGTGGAATTACTAGATCATATATATAGTAATCCTATTTTTACATTTTTGAGAATCCTCCATAGTATTTCCCCCAGTGACTGTACCAACTGGCATTCCCACCAACAGTGCACAGGCATCCATCCTTCTCCATATCCTCGCCAACACTTGTTATTTCTTGTCTTTTGATTTTAGCCGTTCTGACAGGTATAAGATGATGTCTCAATGCGGTTTTGATTTGCAGTTCTGTGATTAGTGATGTTGAGCATCTTTTTGTGTGTCTGTTGGCCATCTATATGTCTTCTTTGGAAAAATGTCTATTCAGGTCCTCTGCCCGTTTTTAATCAGATTATTTGGGGGTTTTTTGGTGGTGTTCTTTATGTGTTTTGGATAATAACCCCTTATCTGATATATCATTTGCAAATATCTTCTCCCACTCAGAAGGTTGCCTTTTTGTTTTGTCAGTGGTTTCTTCCACTGTGCAAAAACTTCTTATTTTGATGTAGTCCTAATGGTTTTTAATTTTAATTTTTTTTGAGAGAGAGAGAGAGAGTCTTAAGCAGGCTCCACACTGGGCATGGAGCCCAACACAGGGCTGGATCTCATGACCCTGAAATCATGACCTGAGCCAAAATCAAGAGTCAGACGCTTAATCGACTGAGCTACCCCGGTGCCCTGAATTTTAATTTTTAATTTAAATACCTATGGCTAGCAGTTACCGGAGTGGACAGCATGGTTATAGAGTGTATGCTCTTTGAGGGCAGGGGCAATGTCTTTCTCATCTTAATAGCTCTGCCTCAAGTCCCCCTTCATACCTAGGGCACCTAGCCAGATATTGTATCTCAGAGAAGACATTTGATGAATATCTGTTGAATTCACTCCTGGAATGGAGTCCTTGCAGTGCCATTAACTAGCAGGTGTTCCGAGGAAATTCACTTAACCTCTGCAAATTCGTTCATCTATTTATCAAACATATACTATACAGCAGTTCTGTTCTGCGTTGAGAGGATATAAGAATAAATAAAACGTAGTCCTTGAGGAATTCATGGGCTTGTCTGGGCAATGGGTCTTGTAGAAATAAAATGACAGTTAATCCTGAAGATTTCTAAAATCTCTTCCAACCCTAACATTCGACAAATATGTTACCCTGATTATTCATTTGGGCCTATGATCACTTTGAGAGTTTATGCAAATGGACAATAAATAAAATGGAGATAGCTAAGCTTGTTGAGATCCCTTTGGCCTTAATCACTCATTCATTTAACAAATATTTACTGAACGCCCTCTATGGATGTTTCGATTGTGTCTTTGTACCCTAATGGTAAGGGAGGGATTTCCACCCTAGGATTATAGTGGGGAGGGGGGCGGGGGGGGGGGGGCTGCAAACACAAAAGCCTACACTGGACAGATGAGATTGAGAGCAGTTTACTAGTCACATAGAGTCACAGCCCCGGGAGGAGGACACCACATACCACAGAGGGTTTGCACCCAGGAAGAGAAGAGGGTGAGGGCCGCTGGTTCCTGTGGGAGGATGGGATTGGCTCATTTAAATAATTCCACACGCTGTCAAAGAACCTGCTACTTAGGGATAAGCGGAAACTATGTCTGGTCCATTTGATAAGGAGCGTTGTTTGGCTAAGAGACCTTATCCTTGAGAGCAGAATCGGGCAAGGAACTTGCAATTAGGCCATTTGCAGTCTGCCCGATTTTACCAGATGTTAAGGCAGCGTATAATATTGAGCCTTATTTTTAGGCCTTCCACCACAATGGCCCAGGCACTGTATACACCATCTACTAGGCACCGTCATGGACTAGACAAGAATAAGTGGTTCCTGCGCTTACAGATTTTATGCTTTAAGTTTCAGGGGCATATTGGTACAATTAGAAGTCTATAATGTGGTTTATAATAGACATTCATCTTCCCATCTCTCTAACTCTGCCCCGGGTCCCAGGGCCAACAGAATGGAGGATGGCTTCTTTTGGCCACTAGAGGGCATTTCCTGCTTTCTGCTTAGGCCCCTGTCTCCTTGGGGTTTAACTACAATTGTTAGGGGTGGGGGATTTTTTTTTCCCCAAGTAGGAGCCACATCAAATGTGGGTTTGAACTCATAACCCTGAGATCAAGAGATGCGCGCTTTACGAACTGAGCCAGCCAGGTGCCCCCAATCGTGGGTTTGGTTTAGTGCACTGACTGATTCTTAGCTTTGGTACACATCAGAATCACTTGAGAAAAATTTTAAACATAGCTCTACCCCCCCCCCAAAATTCTGATTGAATAGGAATAGCATGGAGCTTGAACCTCTGTAATTTGAACATATTTCCCAAGTGGTTTTGATAGGTAAGCAGAGATGAACAGCCAAGCAATTTAATGAGATAACTTACATTCTGATTTTCAGGGGTCCCCATTTTGTCTTTTTTTCCAGCCTTCTCGAACTATAAATGACATATAACATTGTGTAAGTTTAAGGTGTACAGCCTGTTGATTTGATACACTTACGTATTACAAAACAATTACCACCATAGGGTTACCTAATACCTCTATCAACTCACCTAATTACAATTTCTTCTCTGTGGTGACCACATTTAAGATCTACTCTCTTAGCAACTTTCAAGTATATAATATGGTATCATTAACTATAATCACCGTGCTGCCCATTAGGAACACCAGAACCTACCCATCTTATAACTGGACATTTGCATACTCTGACCAGTATCTCCCTATTTCCCCCACCCCTCCAGCTTCTGGTAACCTACACTCAACTCACCATTTCTATGAGTTGGGCTTTTTTAGATTCCACATAGAAGTGAGATCAAACAGTATGTGTCTTTCTCTGTCTGACTTATTTCACTTAGCATAATGCCTTTTTAATGCATATACTTCTTAAGCATAATGCACTTAGCATAAGGCCGCCCTGAGTCTAAATGAAAAAGCTGTGTGGACTTTTGCAGCCAAGTGAAGGTGGAAAGGCAGACTATCACCACCCCTGTGCTGTGCTTGTCATCTGGGCTCCTAAAGCCCCCCATGCTTGGAAACCACATCCTTGGGTTTCTGGCTCCAGACCAGCCTTTCTGGTCAATGGAACCTGTGTGAGTGTTGGGGGCGGGGGGGCACCAAAAGAGACAAAGGATATTATGACTCCCTCTTTATCCCTCCCCCATGCTTCTCCCAAGCAAACAAAATTTTTTTCTCAAAAGACAAGTGCTTTCCAGCATTCACCCCTGCAAAATGAAGGAGTTGGCAGCCTGCAAACAGCTCAGTCTGAATAGTCTTGGCTCAGGTAGGGCATCCTACCACAAACACATGAATACACGCTATCACTGTCCTCCCCTCACTTGTTCCCAGCTGATTCAGTTCTGAGAAACAGGCAGTGGGGGGCCTTAATAACTGGAAACAACCTGATTTCCATCACTTTAACACTGAGTCACAAAGTCTTTAATTGCTTTCTTTCTGTTAAGGTTTATTGTGTTGTTTTTTGTTGTTATTGTTGCTTTGTTTTGTGAGTGAAATGGGCTCCTCCCAAAATCTGCAATGAGTTCTTGAGTGATATTTTTACAGTTGCTTGTTTGAAAACGCAGTGTAATTATTTGATTATAAATATTCCTTGATAAAAGTTGAAAGAAGGACTCCAGGCAAAGGGAGCCACAGAGCTATTTACAGATTATAGACGTCCTTTTGAAGCAGTTACGCTAAAATTATGAAAGATGTACTCCCTGAAAGATATGTGAGTTCACCTAGAAAAGACCAATGTTCCACTTTTAGGTAAACTGAGAATTCATTCTTGCCCTCCAGTGATTGTAAATACACACACGCACGCACGTGCCACTATTCTATTTATTGTCAGGAAATTAAAAAAAAATTCATTTGAGAGAGAGAGAGAAAGCACAAGCAGGGGGAGGGGCAGAGGGAGAGGGGGAAAAGCAAACCTCCCTCCCCCACTGAGCTGGGAGCCCGATGTGGGACTCATCCCAGGACCCTGAGATCATGACCTGAGCCAAAGGCAGATGCTTAACCCAGGTGCCCCAGGAAGTTTTTTTTAAATCTCCCAGGGCTAAATTATAAATGTCCTCTTCCCACCAGAATGGTTTTATAAAGGAAGGCAGTTAATCTGGTCTTAGAGAGTGGACATCAGAGCTGCCGACTGAGCACGCTGGGGCTTTACCTGGCCTGAGAACTACTCAATGGCTCCTTTTTTTTTTCTTTCTTTTTAAACCCAGCCTAGAAGGCTCATTTCTGTGCCTATGCAAATCAGACATTCCTCAGTGCTTGCTCCTGAATTACTCACTTGTATCTCTCACTTGACCATACAACAGTAAAACAAGAATTCACTGACTAATACCTTGAATGAGGTTGACTGTCCCAATGCCCAAGACGTCCAACACAACTGCAAGTATGCTCCAGAGGCAGAGGTGTGTCAGGGTGTGGACTATAAATTATCCTTTCTTGAACTCAACATGTAATTAGAAATTCCATATCAGATATGCCTACTTCAGATGATGCAACCAGAAAGAATGATAACAATAACATTTAGATTAAAATAACCAATAATCTCTAATGAATCTCACCTCCCCTTTTCATAATTGTCCTCCATTTACAAAATACATTGCTAGGCAAATCAGGCTTCTCAAGAGAGTATGGTAAAATGTAGGCTTTTCTTGTCTTCTAAAGCCAGGCCACAACTTAAACAGCTAATAAGGAGGGCTACCATGTTATTGAATGCCTGTGTCCTAGGAGACAGCTACCATGTGAGGTGGTTTACAAGCTGTATCTCATTTAACCCGGGGAACTTGGAGGAAGGTGCTGTTATTTTGCCTGTTTTATAGATGGGGAAACCAAGACTCAGAAAGGCTAAGCAACTTGCTCAAGTCACCCAACAGTAAAGGATGGATATGACACTCACAGATAGTTGTGTAAGTCAATCACTGCACACAAAGGCACCCAGCCAAGGGGATAAATCAAGGTTGATGTGCCAAGCCACAAACCAGCAGGGCAGCACCCACTGAGAGGTGGCACGCTTTCCTCCTATGATCCAAGGCACCACTCAGGCTAGCTAAGGCCCTGAGAATAACCTGGAGTCAAGCCCACTGAGATCCCGTGTGTTTCGCACTACAGTACACTACCTTGCCAAGCACATTTTCCTTTTGTAAAAGGTCCCATAAGGGGCACATACTATTCCATTCTTCTCGGTGGCTGGGCTTGGAGGTAGGCATAAGGGGAAGGATAGGCTACCCCTGAAGAGAAGTGGACAGATGCCCTCTCACTCTTGGAGTAGCCTGGTTTTCTGGTTTAACGGGAGGGGTAGTGATGGAGAGCAGGAGCTGAGTACGGTCCTGGAAACTGCCAGTGGAGTGGCCTGAGCCCTTGGAAGTTTCCTTGGTGAGCTTTATGGAGGTCACCCAACTGTGGGAGTCGAGGTGCCTCAGGATGAATGGCTGTAAAGGCCCTCATGGGAGACCACTTCAGTGCAATGAACCAATAGGTGGGAATTTTGGGGCCGACCCCCCCCCACAGGCTGGCATTTTGGCTTTTGGCCAGTCATTTAACCTCAGTGGTTTCCACTTGTCCATCTGAAAATGCAGACAATGATACTGGGTGCCTCTCAAGTCCCAAGGGAATGGTGTTTAGAAGGAACATTAGGGAATGTTTTAAAGCAGGTTGAGTATCTCTGGTACTTAAGTTCTTTCTCTCTCTCTTTCCTGCAACATTCTCTTCTTCCCTAGCCTTCCTGTCAGGAGGGGAAACATAAACTGATAAAAACCAGTTAGTACTATAAATGTTAGGGACTACAAATATTGACTTTGTCCAGACTATCTTCATCCTACAGAAAAGGCAAGGAAGTCTTTGCACAAAGGATCGAATCACTGTTGGGTAAATTTTAGCAATAGATGAAGGTTTTGGGTTTTCCCAGAGCCTATAAATCACAAAGGTAGCTACCAAGGATTAGGCTCTCCCTGGAGAACATTATAAAGCATGTTAAAAAAAAAAATCACATGTATATATTTACTTGGTGGGATAGTATAGTCATTATAAATGGTCATTTATGCAAACTATGAGGTAACATCAGGGAAAAGTCCCAGATTTAACATGATATGTAAAAAAGCAGGACCCCCAAACATATGTCAGTTATGGAATACAACTACATAAAAATTATAGACACACACAGAGGGCCTGGAAAGTAACGTAGAAAAATAAATGGTTGAGGTAGTGGGATAGTGAGTGCTTTTTAATTTTTAGTGAACATTATTACCACAGTGCGAAGTATATTCAGAAATACTGAAAAAAGAGGAAATGTCATTTTTAAAATAGCTGTAGAAAATTGACAGCAGAGGTCATTGGATTCCCTATCATCGTTTCAAGCTGGTAATTTCTTTTACCTGGTACAAGATGTTTTTTAAGATTTAACATTTCTGTAAAGCCCTTAAATGTTGTTTTTGCTGGGACACCTGGGTGGCTCAGTCGTTAAGCGTCTGCCTTCAGCTCAGGTCATGATCCCAGGGTCCTGGGACCGAGCCCCACATCGGGCTCCCTGCTCAGCGGGAAGCGTGCTTCTCCCTCTCCCACTCCCCCTGCTTGTGTTCCCTCTCTCACTGTGTCTCTCTCTGACAAATAAAAATCTTCAAAAAATATGTTTTTGCTAATACAAACACACTTGAGAAATCTTTATGTGGAGATGTTCTGTTTCTATGAGACTTTGCCAAAGCCATTTTAAAGACGAGAACCTGGTTGGATGGTCTGTCATAGCACTGTGCTGACGCTGAGGACAGGGAACAGTCTGGGGTCCCTTCACGCCTCAGAACTTGTACTAGAACAAATCAGAAGGATGTGCTTCATAACGTTCACCCGATAGACAAGTGAATCCTATCGCAGCAATGTTCACGTGAATTTAAAGTCTCCTTTAGTTTAATTACCACCCGTGGGGGGGGAGCTTCTGAGTGAACACACATGCACCTGCTTGATAGAGAAGTAGTCCTTGTAAGTCACTCCTGTCTTGCAAATAAGAGATGAGATTTTTCCTAGAAATGCAACGTGTGCTCTAAAGAAAAAATTACAACAGAAATTTCAGACACTACAACTAGCTTTTAGTTTGATTGATTTGATTTTCCACTTTCCGACTTATACGCCTGAGAGCTTCTGAGCTTCTCAAGGTCTTCTATAACCACCCTCCTGTTCTTCACCCTTAAAAAAAAACAAACTTCTTGGATCAAGACTGCCAAGGGTAGAAAGAACCTTATGAATTATTTGTTTCCACTGGCTCATTTTACAAACAAGGAAATTGTGGCTCAGAAGGTGAAGTGAATGACTTGCCCATGGTCACACTGTAGGTTAGAGGCAAAATCAGGACCCTTTCTTTTCTTGGGGCAATGATCTTGCTTTAGGATCAGCCCATGGCATAGATTTAAATTAGTGGGTTACCTCTGCCCCCCATTACAAAAGTAATATGCTTGCTATATGAAATATAACAAATGCTTAAAGGAGAATATAAAAATTACTCATCCCACCACCCAGAGATAAACACCATTAATATGTTGTGTGTGTGTATATATATATATATATATTTTTTTTCTGGTCCTATAGGCATTACTTAACATGGACAGGAGTATGGACAACATGTGTGCAGAGATGTGGGTGACACTGCATGGATGAGCTTTGGCTAAAGGTAGGATCACTGTGCTGGAAAATTCTGCTTCCCTCATGGAAATGTGGAGCCCAGGGTAGTCTATGGGGGGAGTTGGTGTTGTTTACATCATGTCCATCCTGGGAGAGAATACCAGAAATTTGAGAGCACCCAGTCCAGGAGCAGAGCTGTCTCTCTTCTTTTTTTTCTTTTTTCTTTTTTTTTAAGATTTTATTTATTTGTCAGAGAGAGCACAAGCAGGGGGAGCAGCAGAGGGAGAGGGAGAAACAGGCTCCCACTGAGCAAGGAGCCTGATGCGGGGCCAGATCCCAGGACCCTGAGATTGTGACCTGAGCCCAAGGCAGATGCTTAACCCACTGAGCCACCCAGGCATCCCCAGAGCTGACTCTTTTCTGTCCACTCTACTACACCTAGCGCTTTTCAGCATTAGAAGTGCTCCTTTCTATAGGCTAAAATGCATGGGTCAGGGAGGGGTTAATTAGCTTTGATTCCTCTAGCTATCACTGAGGCATTCTGCAGAATGTACTTGCCAGTAAATTGTGAACATTTTCCTGTGTCAGTAAACATTCTTCTATATCTTGATTTTTAGTCACTCCATAAGAGCCCATGAAACACATGAATCCTAATTTATTTAAAACATGGTTTTGGATGTATAAATTGCTTCCAAGTTTTTTATGATTAAAACAATACTGCAATGAACATCCTTGAGTGATACTTAAGAATGTGTATATCTACTCTTTCTTCAGGATACATTCTTAGAAATAGGATTGCTGGATGAAAGAGTAATAAATATTTTAAAGGAATCTGATACTCATTGCCTAATTAACTCCAGAAAGTTAATGTTCAATTCTACCTATCAGAGTTGGCCTTGTTTTAGGTTTGCCAAAATTTAAAACCCACCCCCTGCTTTGACCTAGGCCTCACCTCAATTACTTCACGCAGGATGAGACAGAAGTCTCAGATACCAGGAAGTGGAAGTTTCAGAGCCCAGGCAAAGGGGCTTTTTGGTCCCCTCATTTCCTGCTCAAGACAGAGTTGAACAACATTCAGACATTGCCTGCGCTCTGTGCCAAGGGGACACCACTTGGAATGTCTGAGCAGTCCAGGACTTCTGAGCCCATTCAGTTCACTTGGACTAACAGAAGGATGGAAAGAATTTTGCCCACAGATCAGAACTGAGCCCAGGGAGGTGATTTTCTGAGCCCTTTCATGACCTCGCCCGGGTCAGAAGTGGTAGCCCCTGGGGCCATGCCAGCATGCCCTCTTTCCTCTTCTAAGGCAGGTGCAATACCAATTTTCTCTCCTCATTTGGGACACTATTCTCTAATAAAAAAGCACTATATAACAAAAAAGCAAACTTCCTGGACAAGAAGGGACTTTTTATAGGCATTTTGCAAACATGATGTGCCTTTTTTTTTCCTTCTCCTCTTGTTTGAAATATTTAAATATTTTATCTACCTTCAGGGAAAAAGATTCAGAGATCCTAGTGTAGGGTGCTTGCTTCTCTCTTCTAAAAGAAAGGGAATAATAATGGCTAACACAGAGCACCTACTGTGTGCGAGCAGTGTAGGAAATGCGTTATGCTTGTTTGTTCGCTCTATCTTCATAATAGCTTGCAGCTGTAGATGATACCATCATCATCCTCATCATCTCCATTATACAGATGAAGAAACTGAGGGACAGAGAAGTTAAGGAACTTCTGGCTAGAACATGGCAGAGCTGAGAGCACAGCCTGCTTTCGAGAGCAGGTGCCAAACCACCGCACGCCAGCTTTCCGCCTCCTCCCATCGTCTTGGCTGAGAGCTGGTAATAGGCTGTTTATTTTTCATTAACAGCAAAGTAGACTTCATGGAAAAGGTCATCCTCGATTATTCCAGTGGCTTCTGGGTTATCTTTATACCTTTGTCCAAAGCTTGCTTTCTTACTCTCTGCTCTCTTCTTTGTCCAATGTCATCTCTTGACCATTTCTCCTACGCGCTCGTCTGGATAAGGTTTTAGGCTCTCTCACCCTGTGAAATCAGAGTGGCTCAGAGTGGTTCGATCTCTCCTGCCTCTCAGCCCACTTTTCAGGCTGACAGTGGTTAGTCTACATTTTAATCACGGTTAGATTTAATTATGACTGTGACAGTGGTAGGTGTGACATCCAGGAGAAAATAAATAGAATCGATTTAACAAACATTTCTACTCCCATGAAAGGTATTTCCATTGCTCAAGAAGACCAAAAAAAAAAAAAAAAAAAAAGGACTGTAACTCAGGAAGCTGATGGGAAGCAGGGGGACACAATAGTATGCGTCACTAACATGCTTGTATCAAGGTTCTTGATAAGAATCTCTGGGCTGTTCGCATGCCCTTCCTCCGAGGCACCAAGTAGTTGCTCTCTTTTGCAAGAGGGATTGAGATTTGAGAGGTCACGTGATCTGGTTCAGGCCTGCAGTCGGGGAGGGGGCAGGTGCACCCCAGTGCTCCTCGCTGCGGGTTCAGCCCCAGGTCCCCACCCCCACCCCCGAGCCCCGCAGTCTGCTGCTTTCGCTTGTGATGTCACAGGATGTAATGAACCAGACAGTCTGCACCTGAAGATTAACATCTTCCTATGGAAAGAAAACCTTTCCTCCTGCTAATAACCATGCCAGGATATGGGCCCTAAATTTCTTAAGAAATATCAATCAGCTTGAAAAGAAAAATCACTCACCCTGCCTCCATTTATAGTGACATGTGACAAGAGTATCAGGTACTCATACCAAGTAACTGCACCCTGTGTTGTAACTCCTTGTAATCTCCCCAATATGCTGGTGATTTCACCCGCGGTCTGCCTGGGGTACCCCTCAGTTTGTACTTCTTGTTTCTGAAAAGACATTCTCTCTGTATCTCTCTCTCTTTTTTTTTAAAATTTTTATTTATTTATTTGAGAGAGAGAATGAGAGAGAGAACATGAGGGGGGGGGGGTCAGAGGGAGAAGCACACTTCCCGCCGAGCGGGGAGCCCGATGCGGGACTCGATCCTGGGACTCCAGGATCATGACCTGAGCCGAAGGCAGTCGCTTAACCAACTGAGCCACCCAGGCACCCTCTCTGTTTCTCTTTCTCCATGTAGATATCATAAGACAAACAGGGATCTATGACTTAAGATAAAATTTATATAAAATATATAAACGCACTGGGTAGACATACATATAATGTACATATACATGTGCGTATACATAAATATAATGTCGTTTTTACTGTATTTTCCCCCTTTTTTTCTTGGCTTACCCTTTCTCCCTCTTCTCACATAAGCCACCTGCTAAAAGAAACCATGCTGTTTCATGTCTGCATCCTTTCATAGTTTTATCAATGCTCATGTAACCCTATTTTTATAAATATGTCCATACACACACATTTATACACATGCATTTTATACAAGTTCATGTCCTTTTCTTTTGAAGATGGGATCATACTGCATGTATTTTTCTGCATCATGCTTACCTCACCCAGCATTTTCTGGTGGAAATCCTTTTAAGTCAACTTGTGCAGCTGCAATTCAGTCTTTTTAATAGCTTTCTCATATTCCACAGTATAAGCAGTACCATAACTTACTTGACTCTTCCCCTATGGTTGGACATTCACACCGTTTCCAGATTTTTGCTACCAAGAACAATACTATAATAAATATTGTATTTATAATCCCATGTACTTTTTTTCTTTCTTATGGCTAGATTTCAGGCAGTGAAGATTATGGATCAAAACATAAACATTTTTAGTGGGTGTTACCTGATTGCTCTCTAAAGATTCTTTTTCTAGTAAATTTAAAATAAATGTTTCTAGGGGCGCCCGGGTGACTTAGCTGGTTAAGCATCTGCCTTCAGCTCAGGTCATGATCCTGGGGTCCTGGGATCAAGTCCTGTGTCCGGCTCCCTGCTCAGTGGGGAGCCTGCTTCTCCCTCTGCCTCCCCCCCTCCCCCCCAACACACACTCTCTCTCAAATAAATAAAATCTTTTAATAAAATAAGTATTAAATGCTGCTGACATTATTTTTACATCATTTGTGTTAAAATATTGTAGTTATAGAAGTTACCTATTCTGTTTACCACTTTTATGATACAAGTTTTATATAAACATATGTCTTTATTTTCTGTTATAGCTTCTTGATTTTGCTCTTTACCTCCCTCTTTTACCTACTCTTTCTAACACTCACTCAGCTTCCAGAATCAGCTCAAACTCAGAAGTCACCTCCTGTGTATCAACTAACCTTCCTTCCATTTACCCCAGGCAGATAGAATTCTTTCTCCCCTGTACCAACTTATTTAGTGCCTTGTACTAAACTTGCCTGACTTTGTCTGTCAGCCCCCTGGACTGCAAGCTTCTAGAAGGCAGACTCAGTGTCCTATTCACTTATATTAAATCCAGCACCAAACACATGGCTACTCAATATTTAGTAGACAAACAACATATTTAGGTGTTTTTTGGGTTTTTTTGTTTCTGTTTTTTTTGAGAGAGCACAAGCGGGGGCAGAGGCAGGCAGAGGGAGAAGCAGACTCCCCACTGAGCAGGGTGCCCGATGCGGGGCTCGGTCCCAGGACCCCAGGATCATGACTTGAGCCGAAGGCAGATGCTTAACCCACTGAGCCACCCAGGCGCCCCAATACTTAGGTGTTTTTATGAAATTTTTACTTCACACCTAGTTTAAATGACTTCATTAGTGCTTCTAAAAAACTTGCTGAAAAAAAAAGATTGGGTTAACTCAGGATTCCCAAGTGAGATGATAACAAAGCATATTTGTGATGCTTATTATATATTTTAGAGAAAGAGCACTTACTCACTTCACCACAGGCTCTGAACCACAACATAGAGGGAATAAGAACCAATGTGCAGTTTTCCCTTATCCAAAAATGCAATGCCAGCTAGTGTGAGGGGCATACTTTTGAGAATATAAAATGAGATACTGATAGGGTTCTTAGACGGCCCCCACCCTTGAGCCTAACCCACTGCTTTACAGAATTTTTACTTGTTCTTTCCCTGTCAGCACCCTATTGGGTAAAGCTTTCTGCAGAATGTGTGTATGATGCAGAGATCAGTATCTTATCAGGTCATCATACGTTCTTAGTTTCATCTTTTATCTACTTCAGTGATTACTGATGAAGAAATTTAAGAATATAAATACTAATGAGGGGCACCTGGGTGGCTCAGTCGTTAAGCATCTGCCTTCGGCTCGGGTCATGATCCCAGGGTCCTGGGATCGAGCCCCACATCGGGCTCCCTGCTCGGCGGGAAGCCTGCTTCTCCCTCTCCCACTCCTCCTGCTTGTGTTCCCTCTCTCACTGTGCCTCTCTCTGTCAAATAAATAAGTAAAATCTTTTAAAAAAATACTAATGAAAGGCTTGGCTTTACATAATTTTTTATCAAAAGCTTTTTTTTTTTTTGTCTCAAGAGAACCAGTCAACTTAAAAACTATCAGAATAAAAATATAAAGAGATGATTATCTTGAAAACTCATGTTTATTTATGCTTGTGTAGTATTTACTGTTTGGAAAACAACAGTACATTCAAATTTATCTTAAAGTAAAATTTGTCTCAAATCGACATATAATTCCTGGCAGATAATAAGTGCTCAGTAAATAGTTACTGGATCATGGACAGAATTGTGGTAACTGACTACCTCATTTATAACTTTGTTATTTTTAGAGTTGTTTTAAAATATACCCAACATTCTCTAGCTGATGGCTTTAAAAAAAAAATTAATTCCAAAAATGTACATTTGGCAGAAACTAATGTTGTTCAAGGACCTCAACAGGAAACCTATGTTTGGCTTCTTTCCTCTTGGCAATTTAGAGCCAAAAGCAGCTTCTAGTGACAAGCTTATGGCAGTGTTTTTGGACCATTGACTCATGTAAATTTTTTGTGCTTTTGGTGCCAAATCTAAACAGACTAAAAAACTAAAACTCAATCTAAAAGCAGATTTGTCTCTAAGATTTGACTTAGGAATATGAGCCTTAGTCTATATGTTACTGGGCAAATGATAAGCATGTGAAGGAAGGGATGAAGTTTAATGTGGGCAGCAGTTCTAAAAAGCACAAAATTATTTAAGTACAATGGCGCCATTTAAGTCATTTGGAAGAGATATCAGAGAACAGAATTCACTTATAGAACCTGTTCAACAATGTATCAGTTCTTTAGCAAGAAATAAAAATATAAAATATTGCTCAATTGCCCCTTCAGCCAACATTCCACTCTCCCAATATCTGAGAAACTGGGCAGGAGAGGAAGCAGACCGCTTCTAATTACCCTGTGGCAGCCGAGGATTGCTTAAACTTTCAAGGTATGAGATGGAGCAAGGGAGAAGATTGAAAATAATAGCTTTCACCAACCTGTCACAGATCTCTAGCTTGACAAATAAATGAAAACAAACAGCTTTAGTTTTCTTCTTTTGCCCTTGGCATCGTTTTCCAAATACTTAGCCCTGGTGGAAAATTGTCATTTTTTTGACAACCCCCATCAGGGTTCTGTGAATCCTCCTTGGGTACTGGAGAAAGAAACAGGTCCTACTGGTCTATCCCACCATAAAGTGGCTGAATCACAGACGTGGACATGGGGATGGCAAGAAGACAGTCTGGCTCTCAGAGGCATCGAACTCAAGTGATATTTGATACAATTTATTTATTGGCACTTGGAGTACAAGATGAATCAAAGGCAAAAGCAACCTTCTAGAACTCTTTCTTCTCCTTCTCCTGGACCAGTGGCTAATCTCCTTTAAAACAAGACTGCTAGACTAGCTTACCATTCAAAAATCTTACCGTTGTCAGAACAGTGAATTCATATCATACCAAATTTCTTTCTTTTTTTAAGCTAGGAAACTCTAAGGCTAACTAAATGAGCCTTCCCCAAGAGTTCATAGGTCTGAGGAAATTGTGCCTCCCTCAGGTTCTCCATGAGGCTTCTTACCAACACGTAGCTGGACGAACGGGTAAAAACGATGTAACAGTGAACTGGAACAGCCAGTTTCTCTGGTATGTGACCATTGTACCTACAGCGGGGACAGCCTAAACTCCAAAATCTTTTAACCTATATTTAGTCCTGAGAAGTCCCTAACACAGCATAATCTACCTCTGGAGACCTAGGTTCATGGTCTCAGGGCTCCCATGTGTAGTCAGTACGTACTGATTGAGCACCTACTTAGAGCCTGATACTGTGGCAGGCTCTAGGATACAACCATGAACAAAACATGCGTGTTCTTCCCCCTCAGAGTTCTCACAATCTAAGGGAGGGAGGCAAGTACTTACAACAGCAACTGTGTAAGTATTGGGTGCCAAGGGGTCACATGAGGAGGAGCACCCATGAAGAACATTGCAACTTTGAGTGTAGTTGGCTGCACCCCCTTTCCCTGTTTCTTTGTGACTGGGCATTATTAGTATCCCAGCCTGTGAACACAGGAAACTGGCTAATAGGAAATGATGGCCAATTATCTCCAGTGTCTTCCACATCTATTTTGTTCCTCAAACACTGCCTTTGTGGCTACTTTGGGAAAATAGAATCAGATGTTACTTAAACCAGTGATAGGCACTCCATGGGGACAGGCATTCACAAATGCCTTTCTGAGGATTTGAGGATAAACCAGGAGCCAAGACAAATGTGATACTGTATTAATGTCACACCTACAAAGGCCTTATTCCTCATACATACAGTCACATAGACCATGCATTTTGAACTCTGGATGCTTCTGATTACAAGAGCCTCCCAGGAAAGCAAACTGTTCATATGCAAGACTTTCCATTTGTTTTTGGTCTTTGTGAGCTATGACTAAATTTTGTTTTCTATTTTCTTCCACACAGCAGAGTCTGAGATAAAGTTCCCCAGAAGCAGATGAGGATTCATGTGCAAGTGATGTACTAAGCAAATGCTCCCATGAGAAGGCTAGGTATGGGGCGGGTAAGAGAAACACGACAGGGAGCAGAAGAATCTAAGCAAAAGCACATTTTCAGGTAAAGTCCCAGCTTCTATGTGGTCCTTCAGGAGGGCAGCTTAGGAATGTAAATTATACCTCAGAGTTTGTCCCAGTTGGTGCTAAAGAGTTGGTCTTTCACAAACCCATTTCATAAACCCATTATCAGTCACTCATTGGCCACCCAAGGAGACATAAACTCCTAGGCACTTAGACAGTTTTTTTGTGTGTGGGTAAACAGCTCTAGTATCCAACAGCAGGGCTCAAAGTGAGTTATAGCTGCAGACTATTTAGGAGTAAGGACACACAGAAGCCCAACAGAAGGTATACAGCACCCATAAAAAAGATCCAAAAGGATCTGGGCAAAGCACTGATAGAGTTGTTACAAGTGCCTGTTGTTACAGTAGATACACAAAAGATAAATAGAAGGGAATCAAAGCATACATAAAACCTTCAATTCACAAAGGCAGAAAGAGAAAAGGAACAAGGGAATGACGAAACAGCCAGAAAACAGTAAGATGTCACTAGTAAGTTCTTACCTATCAATAATTGTTCTAAAGGTAAGTAAACTAAATTCTCCCATCAAAAGGCATAGAAGGGATAAATGGATAGAAAATAAGACCCAACTATATGTTGCCTACAAGAGACTCACTTCAACTTTACAAACACAAATAGGCTCAAAGTGAAGGGATGGAAAAAAATATTCCTTGTAAGTAGAAGCCAAAAGAGAGCAGGAGTAGCTGTACTTATTCCAGACAAATTGGATGTTAATTCAAAATCTAACAAAAGATGGGGTCATTATATAATGATAAAAAGTTCAATTTATCAAGAGGATATAATAATCATAAACATATATGAACTCTCAATTAGGACACCTAAGTATATTAAGCAAATACAGATCTGAAGGGAGAAATAACAATACAATAATAGTGGCACTTTAATATTCCACTTTCAACAGTGGATAGATCAGACAGAAAATCACTAAAAAAAAAAAAAATGCTGAACTTGACTATACTTTAGACCAAATGGACTGAACAGGCATATATAGAACATTCCATCCAACTGGAGCAGAATACGCATTCTTCTCAAGCACACACAAAGCATTCTTCAGGATGAATCATATAAGTCTTAGGAAATTTTAGATTGAAATCATACCCAGCATCTGTTTTGGCCACAGTGGTTTGAAATGAGAAATCAGTAACAGGAATAAAACTGGAAAATTCACAGTTGCATGGAATTTAAACAACACACTCCTGAATGCGTCAAAGAAGAAATCAAAAGAGAAAAAACAAATACATTGAAACAAATGAAAAGGGAAACAAGCATACCCAGACTTACCAGATGTGGCAAAAGCAGTTCTAAGAGGAAAGTTTATAGCAATATATGGTTACATAAAAAAAGAAAAAGTAAACCCAACAACTATACCTGAAGGTACTAGAAAAAAAAGCATTAGCCCAAATGTTAGCAGAAGGAAGGAAGTAACAAAGATCAGAGCAGAAATAGAGACCAGAAAAACAACAGAAAAAAATCAATGAAACTAAGAGCTGGTATTTTGAAAAGATGAATAAAATTGACAAAACCTTAGGTAGACTAAAAAGAAGTCTTAGCTCTATTTGAGAAGACTCAAAATCAGGAATGAGAGTGGAGCCATTACAATGATACCACATAAATACAAAGGATCATAGGAGACTATTATGAATACAACTATACACCAACAAATGGGGTGACTCAGAAGAAATTAATAAATTCTTAGAAACATGCAACCTACCAAGGCTGAACCATAAAGAAATAGGAAATCTGAACAGACCAATTACTAGTAGGGAAATTGAAGCAGTAATCCAAAACCTCCCAACAAAGAAAAGGTCAGGACCAGATGACTTCCCCAGTAAGTTCTACAAAACACTTAAAGAACTAATGCCAGTTGTTCTTTTTTTTTTTTTTAAGACTTTTATTTATTTATTTGAGAGAGAATGAGATAGAGAGCATGAGAGGGGGGAGGGTCAGAGAGAGAGGCAGACTCCCTGCTGAGCAGGGAGCCCGAGGGACTCGATCCCGGGACTCCAGGATCATGACCTGAGCCGAAGGCAGTCGCTTAACCAACTGAGCCACCCAGGTGCCCCTAATGCCAGTTGTTCTTAAACTCTTCCAAAAAACTGAAGAGGAGGAAAACTCTTCAAAACTCATTTTCCAAGGCCAGCATTACACGGATACCAAAGCCAGATAAGAACACCACAAGAAAAGGACAGGCCAATATCACTGATAAATATAAATGCAGAAATTCTCGAACATATTAGCAAAACAAATTCAGCAGCATATTAAAAGCATATACCATGATCAGAAATAAAAGGCAACCAAAATTGGAAAGAAAAAGTAAAATTATCTCTGGGGAGGATATGATTTTATATTTAGATGATCCTAAACACTCCACCAAAAAAACTGTTGGACTAATCATAATTAAATTCAGGGAAGTTGCAGGATACAAGATCAATATATAGAAATCAGTTGTGTTTCTCTACACTAGCAATGAAATATCTGAAAAAGAAATACACAGAAAATTATAAGGCATTGATGGACATTAAGAAGTGAAATGGAGAAGACACAGAGGGAAAGATCTCCATGTTCATGGATTGGAAAAATTATTAATATGTCCATACTACCCAAATCCCTCTATGGATTCAGTGCAATCCCTATCAAAATTCCAATGGCATTTTTCACAGAAATAGAGAAAACAATCCTAAAATTTGTATTGAATTACAAAATACCTTAAATAGCCAAGGCAATCTAGAGAAAGAACTAAGTTGGGGTCATCACACCTCTGATTTCAAACTATACTACAAAGCTGTAATAATCAAAACAGCAAGGTACAGGCATAAAAGTAGACAGACATAAAGAAACAGAATGGCCAGGCCAGAAATAAACCCTCCCCTACAGAGTCAGCTAATATTTTACAAGGAAAGGATAGTCTTTCTAACAAGTGGTGTTGGGAAATCTGGATAACCACATACAGAAGAATGAAATTGGACCCCTATCTTATATCATTCAGAAAAACTAAAATAAAGACTTAAACATAAGGCCTGAATCCTTAATACTCCTGAAAGAAAACAGGGAGGTAAAGCTCCTTGACATTCTTGGCAACAAATTTTTGGGTATGACACCAAAATCACAAGCAACAAAAGCAAATATAAGTGGGACTACATCAAACTAAAAGACTTCTGAACAACTAAAGAAACAGCAAAATGAAAGGGCAATGTGGAGAATGGGAGACAATATTCGCAAACCATATCTGATGAGTTAATATTCAAAATATGTAAAGAATTCATGTAACTCAATAGTAAAAAAAAAAAATTTTTTTGACAGGAAAATGGGCAGAGGAGCCGAACGGACATTTTTCTGAAGACATGTGAGTGGCTAACAGGTACATAAAAGATATTCAACATCCCTAATGATCAGGAAAATGCAAACCAAAATCACTCTGAGATATCACCTCATGCCTATTAGAATGGCTTTTATCAAAAAGATGAGATAACAAGTGTTAGCGAGGATGTGGAGAAAAGGGAACTCTGATGTAGTGTTGGTGGGAATAGAAGTTGGTACAACCACCATGGAAAACAGTATGGAGGTTCCTCAAAAAATTGAAAATAGAACTACCATATGATCAAACAATCCCACTTCTGGATATATACCCAAAGGAAACAAAAACAAGATCTCAAAGAGCTATCAGACTCTCATGGTCATTGCAACATTATTTATAATAGCCAAGATATTGGAAGAGCCTAAGTATTTGTCAACAGATGATTGAATAAGGATATGGATTGTGTGTGTGTGTGTGTGTGTGTATAAAGAAATATTATTCAGCCATGAGAAAGTAGGAAATCCCGTCATTTACAACATGGATGGACCTTGAGGGCATTATGCTAAGGAAAATAAGAGACTTATAAGACAAAAACAGTATAGTACCACTTATATGTGAAATCTAAAAAAAAAAAATGAACTCCTAGAAAGAATAGAATGGGTATTGGTAAGGGCTGGATGGTGGAGGAAATGGGAAGATGTCAGTCAAAAGGTACAAATTTCTAGTTATAAGTAAGTTCTGGGGATTTAATGTATAGCATGGTACCTATGGTTAACAATACTATATTATATAATTGAAAATTGCTAAGAGAATAAATTTTTTTAATTAACAATGTATTTGTTTCAGGGGTACAGGTCTGTGATTCATCAGTCTTACACAATACACAGCGCTCACCACAACACATACCCTCCCCAGTGTTTATCACCCAGCCACATCATCCCCCAACCCCTCTCCGATCCAGCAACCCTAAGTTTGTTTCCTGAGATTAAGAGTCTCTTATGGTTTGTCTCCCTCTCTGGTTTTGTCTTTAAGAGAGTAAATTTTAAGTGTTGTCACTACAAAAAAGAAATGGTAATTATGGGAGGTGGTGGAGGTATTAACTAACCCTACTGTGGTAATCATGTCACGATACATAAGTGTATCAAATTATCATGTTGTATATCTTAAACTTACATAATGTTATATGTTAATTGTATCTCAAAGCTGAAAAAAAATCTAGAAAAGACTTTAGGCAGATTTTTAGGTCTTGAATATCCAGTTGGGATGTATAATTTGTAAGATAATGGCTCATCACTGAAAGCTTTTGAGAAAGGAAATGATATAGACATATCACTGAATCCTGAGATGTATCAAAAGTGCCTGACATGTGCAAGGCCCTCTATAAATGTTTGTTGAAAAGAATTGGATATCTTTCCAATTCCTTACATGTAATTTACTTACATGTAAAAAAGGAAGATAGTTCACTAGGAATGGTCTCAAATTAGAATTTTGTAAATTATTAAAGTATTAAATACTTACTGGTGTGAATCAGACCATGCACCATTATGTGCCCCAAGCATCAATCTCCCCTTGAGGCCCTTCTCTCTAGCCCTGAAATATCAAAAAAACCACTCTCAGTACCTCCCTATGAGGGACATGGGGAAGCTGTGAGACACTTACATCCTCTCTCTTAAAGAATCCTCCTTTTAATCTCCAGGTTTCTGGCCACTTCAACACTTTTATACCCAACTATAGGGCAGCTCCTTTGCAAGTCCTACATAGGTAGTCTGGAGTCTCACTTCAAAATGGAGGAGCATTTGGAACCTATTATCTTGGGTCCTTAGCCAAAAAATGAGTCTGAAACAGTTCTATTTAACAACTTGTTGCATATGTAAAGACCTGTCTATAATTCAAGAGACATGTAGATTTTTTGTCATTGTTTCACTTTTTAAAAATATTGGCAACAATCCATTAGGAGCCTTTCTTCTGAAATCTACAAAATAGAGTCTAACATTAGTACTTAATGAGATAGTCAATGGAAAGTTTAGCATAGGGCTTGGCACATAGTAAGTGCTAAATAAACACTAGTTCTTACTATTATTAGATATCCTTTCACCTACATGAAGAAAGAGAAGTGGATTTGAGCAACTCAGTTGGGATTAAGGCTTGAATGAATATTTGAGATCCATTTAGCCACTTTGATCTCCATGAATGTGAGGAGTGTATGAGGTAATCATCCTAGTACTCATTCTTTTCACTAATTGCCATTGAAAACTGTTTCACTCCTCTTGGCTCACCTATGAGGGAAGTCCGCTAATTAGTCGGAGGTGAAGGATAATGTATAAAAATATACATCCCTTAGAGAACAGAACCATCAGCACAACTGCCTGAATTCAAAGGATTCAACATCTTAGAAAAGATCCATTCTTACCCCTTGCTCAAGTCCCCACCCTCAAGAACATGGAATCTCATAATCTGTGCTCCAATTATCTTATTTCTTTTCATTTGAATCCTATAATGTTTGTCTTGGTTTGTTTTTAAGTATGTTAGGTTTATATTATAACAGATGCATCTTGCTGTTACCATCAGAGTACAAAATAAGAGTATCCTCTTTTACTACTCAAATTAATAACTCAAAGCCTCACCTATATCAAGAATGACTTCTGTCACTGCAGAGTTGTTCCTTTATAAGCCAAAAACTCCAGGAGGTTATTCAATCTGATACTTGTCCTGTTGCCTCACAAAACATCTGCTTGGTGCACTGGAGTGCCCCATTATCTGTGACCATTACTAAGGTTTCTGGAAGAAGAAAAAAAAAAGATGCTCCAGTGTGATGGACATTCTGCAATGCATGTAGAGAAGTGTTTAAGAATACAAGTAACAGGGGCGCCTGGGTGGCTCAGATGGTCAAGCGTCTGCCTTCAGCTCAGGTCATGATCCCAGGGTCCTGGGATCGAGTCCCGCATCGGGCTCTCTGCTCCTTGGGAGCCTGCTTCTCCCTCTGCCTCTCTCTCTCTCTCTGTCTCTCATGAATGAATAAATAAAATCTTTAAAAAAAAAAAAAAGAGAATACAAGTAACAAAGATGTCTAAGAGTGCTGATAAATAATCCCCCCTCCCCAAATAAAGAGGTGGCCTAACACTCCACTCAGAGCCTCTGCTTTGATGATGGAGACATAGCAGGGAGTGGTTTCTTTGGAGGGGGCAGGGAGATGAATGCACGAAGTGGGACGGACCCCCATTTATGGCTCGGCAGTACACACTCTCTGTTTACATGAACTCGGTCATTTCCTCAAGGCTACCAACAGTGACAGAGTGGCTAGGAGAGAAGGGTCCCCAGCCTCAGCCACAGGGTGAACCATCTCACATGAGAATTCAGGTCCTGGAGGGAAACAACCCTAGACCAAACTGCTCTTTTCAGCGAGAAACTTCTCCTCAGATTCAAGTGCTCTCCTGCTTGGTGGCCTCAAGCTAGGGCCAGTTTAATCTATTAGAGATGTTTTATTAACATTAAGGAAGGGGGTTGGTGCCCCATCCCTCTCCTTCAAATCTCCTCCACCTTTGTACCAGTTTGCCCTCTTCTTCCCAGCAACATCTGGGCTTCCTTACTAAAAGGGGCCAAGCAGGTAGAGCTTCCCGGAACAAAGAAGTTCTATGCCAGGCAACTGGATTGGCCCCAGCTAGAAAGAGAAACAATACTTGGTGAAATAGTATCCATTGTTTACATTTGCATGGCAGTTTCATTTAAAGGGGGTGAGGGAAGGAAAATTCATGTTCTCCCACATTGGCCATCTTGCTACACAGGTGGTTGAACCACTGAAGAATTTCAAAATACTGGGAAGATCTAAACTCCAAGGTAGACTTATTGCTACTAACTAGAAGTTAGACCTCCAAGAAGCTAGCAGGGCAAATCCTCAAGGCCATCCATCCTGAGTGAGTTGAAAAATTAAAGCTATAGCTTTGTGGGCGCCTGGGTGGCTCAGTCGGTTAAGCGTCTACCTTCGGCTCAGGTCATGATCCCAGGGTCCTGGGATGGAGTCCCGCATCAGGCTCCCTGCTCCTTAGGAGCCTACTTCTCCCTCTGCCTCTCTCTCTCTGTCTCTCATGAATAAATAAAAATAATTTTTAAAAATCTTAAAAAAATAAAAAACATTAAAAATGTTCAACATTAAAAAAAACAAAAAACTACAGTTTTGTAAGGGTTGACTAGCCTCAAAACAGATCGATGATTGCCTCATGCAGCACACACCACGTGCAATGATTTGCTGGCGGGTCATGGGCAGCAGCAGCTGTGCAATCAGTTGAGAGAAGTTCCTAACCCAGATGCTGGATGTACTGAGTCACCTGGAACCTCCTGCTACCTACCCCTCCCACTGCTGGCTGCACAAACACGTGCTTCGCTTCAGAGGCTGATTTAAATGACTGGCCACTGGGAGATGGTTTGTACCACATGTAGAAAAAAAATTCCATCAACACCTATAAAGCTGACCATTTAATTCTTCTGCCTAGAACAAAAAGAATTTTGTTTCATTTATCCGTTCTTCACTTGGTGGTAAAAGATATGACAGGGAAACTAGCTAAAGTATTTGCCTTTCAGATTATTTTTGATAAGTTATCTTAACTGAATGGAATATGGCAGCAATGTAAAATTTTAAACTTTTCAAAAACACAAGGTCAGAAATACAAAAGAAAGTCTAAAATTTCCAGTTGAAGTCTGGCTCCATAGAGGTTTGCAAAATAACACAGATGACAAAGTTCTGAATTGAGGGACAAGTTTTGGCTTCCCTGATGGAAAATAGCTAAAACAGCATTCATGTCTTGCCACGTTTTCTACCTTTTGGTATCCTTCGCTTTTTCCTATGGGAAAATTCAGAACTCCTTAGCCTGAAATACAAAGACCTTGACAATCTAGCCCAAATCCTCTTTTTAGCTTTATGTCTCACTCCACCCTCCCTAAATTCTACAATCTCATAGGACTACCCACTTATTCCATGTATATAACATATAACATAGTCTATATTGTTCATAGATGTTTCTTGTATCCAAGAGGTTCTTCCTACTTTCTCAACCTGAAAAAACTTAGCTCAAAGGTCACCTCTTAAGAAAGGCTTTAAAACTGATCACTCCCTCCTCTGTGCCCCTATAACGTCAATTTAATTACACTATTTTATTAGTAAATAAATTTGATTAGTTGTCTACTCCCTTCCTCTTTGCTCCTTAAGGCAAAGACAGTATCATTCTCTATATCTGTCCTGGGTCCAACAATGCCTGGCACAAAGTACCCACTCAACAAATATATGTTCACTGGTGTTGGCTATTAAGGATCAACAACTTGTGAACACCCCCTTTTTCTGAGACAGAAGCAAAGCACCCAGCACCAGGCTTAGCCTGGCTGGGCTCTAAACCCAACCACATATTTACCCTGGAGGATATGAAGATGATTTTACTCAGGAGACAGAATAAGGTGGAGGTTGATGTTCCAACTGCTATGAACATATGCTGCAGTTATGGAACCTGGGTTTTGGTCTTGATCCTGGGAATATACTTCCAACTCATCACTGGATCCACACTTCATCTTTGTGTGTCCAAATTTCTGTGTTAACAACATGCTGTCCCAAGGACTACCAAAAATGAGGTTTCTCCCTCTCTCAGTGCCATGGAAATGGCAAGACATCAGGAAGCTAACCAAAAAATGTACCCTTCATTCCCTGTTTAAGCACAATCCTAGGTCCACCCATAGCTGTACTGCTTCAAGTCCTTGACTTGAAGGTGAGATTCTTCAGGTGTCTAAACCATTCTAGTCATGGCTCACTTAGCAATGGGGGCTTTTCCTAGAGACACAGGTAAAGAAAGAGGAGTGGGGGTGGTGTGATGGATCTAAATCAATCATTGCTGCGATTTTTTTGATGTTCCTGCCATCTACAAGTGGCATCTAAGTCCCCACCCTTTGGATCTAGGTGGCCCTGTGACTACTCTGACCAGTAGGGTATGGCAGAAGCGTGACTTCTGAGGCTGGATTACAAAAGGCCACACGACTTCCCGCGTATTCACTAGAAGGTTGTTCTTGGAGCCATAAGCCACTATGTAAGAATTATGACTATTCTGAGGCCACCACGTTGCAGAGACCAAGTATAGATGTCCAATAGACAGTCCAGCCTTCTAGTCGTCTCTGCCAGGTGCCATTTTGGACCCTCTAGACCAATCATTCTGCCAACTGACCTCCATCAATGTCATTTGGAACAGAAAAATCACCTAGTTAAAGCTGGTCCAAATTTATGACCAATACAATCATGATATGTAATAAAATGATTGTTATTTTTTTAAATGGCTATTATTTTAAGTCACTAAGTTTGGGGATAATTTGTCCATGCAGCCATAGATAACAGGAACAAAGGTAGAAAATAAAATGCTGTCATCCCTTTTATTTTTCTCAGGGAAGATTTTGAATTTCTGTAGCATTATTGAGGATGCTAATAAGCACAATCTTCTTTAATTTTTTAATAAAAACTTAAAAAGCAAACAAGATTTCCAAGGTTAAGAGAGACCATTTTATTGCCAGGGAATTTGCAAATGTAGTATTTTTCTTTCCTCATTCCTGACTTGCAGTCCATCTCTGGAAATGGATACACAGACTTGTGTGCTTACTTAAATATAACAGACAATAGTCACAGTGTCTGTTAGTCCCATCTGCCTCCCTGGAAAAGGAAAACTCATTACATGAGACTGTCGAGAGGTCTCAGAATCCACGAAGGGGATTTTTCTCAAATCTTCCGTAACATAAGCCCAACATCTAGTTCCTCCAAGATTTACAGGGTACCTAAAATCTCTATCTCTAGCAGCTGACTCCTTTCTACTTTGCATTTTTAGATAGTTAGGCTTATTCCTATAAGTAATCAAAGCTTAATTGCAAGGACAGAATGTAGCTTGAGCAGGAAGAAATTTTGGGCAGGATAGTAGATGACTTGTCAGATTGTTGGGAAGATGAAAGAAACAGCATCTAGATTGAACCTTACAGCACAGCCAAGTCACTGAGGGCACCGTTCCTGCTGCCTCTGTGGTCAAAACGCCCCTGGCTCATGGATCCCATCACCCCCACCACAACTGGGAAACCATGACAATCAGGAAGTCCCTATGATCTGGTGACTGTCTCCACCCCAGACGCAAACCATCTTGGCCTCCATCTGCACCCACAGAACAAGGGCCCTGGACCTCACAGCTCTAAACACCCACAACCGACACCTCAGTGACTGTGGCCGTGAGCAGCCCGAGCAGAAGGAGAAGATGTTGAATTTCCCGCAAGTACATATAAGTAGTTGAACCTAAATCACATCCAGAACCTTGTGCCAATCGAATCTGGGAAAGGTGGGTTTTGCCCCCCCCCCTTTTTTTTCAGCTTTCTAGACTTTGTAGTATAAAAAGCACACTGGAAGGAAAGTGGGGTGGATTTGAGCGCCCGTCTACAATATTATCACAATGTGTTATTTCTTCTCCTGAACTATATGCAATTTGGATCTCCCTCTACATTCCATCCCCAGAAGCATCTGTTAGAGATAAGGAAGGGGGGTTAGTTAGTTTTCTTCTCTTAAATAGAGAAGAAAAAAAGAAAGAATCCTGGAGTCCTGCACGCCTCTTTTAAGTCCCCACCAGGACATGCAGTCCTCAAGGGTGGGATAGTATGATCTTAGTCTTACATATTCTCCATTTTCCCTGCCTGTCCCCGGGTCTGTGTTTCACTCACCCCCACCCTGCTTTGTGCCCTGGGAGGCTGGCCTCCGGAGATGGCTTCCCCTGAGTTCCTGTGCTCTCCGACTTCTGGCTGGGCTTAGCCAATGAGAGGGAGCAGCTAAAGATCAGATGGCAGGGAGAGAGCAGTTGGGTTCCTTATTCCCTCTATTTCTTCTGTACCAGGCTGAGGTTCAGCTCTGGCTATTTTCTCTACCTAATGCCGTTACCCAAGTCGTAATACCTGTCAGGTGGCCCCAATGCACCAGCCACAGTTCTCACTGGGGGCTGATAACTGCTCCTTCTCTGGCTTCCTACTGATGCTAGGCACACAGTACGTGTCCATCCGTCGCCTTTGCAAGGTGGTTGAGGGTGCCGTTTGTTAGCTGGCAGGACACAGACCTGGGTGTGATGGTTAGAGTTTCCAGAGACCATCAGGCCACTCGCTCGACCATCTCATTCCACCGATCTGGTCAGACTTTCTTCCTTTGGCTGAAGCTGGGTCTGCTTCCTCAGAAACAGTGCCCATGCTACATGAGGGAATGGGGTCTCATAGGACCATGACTGCCCTTGGCTGGATTTAACTGCTCAATTTCAGTTCCTCATCAGTAAAGAGAACAGTGACCACCTCTCAGGATTGGTGCAAGCACTGAATACGGATACGTATGTAAAACAGCTGAGTAGACTGTAGATGGTGGTTACAAATATGAGCTATGACACAAGCATTTCCGAGGCTTGGCACGCTTTGCTATTTATCTTGACTATTACATTCTCCCTTCTGCTAATTAAGTTCCTTATCAGTAGCAAATTGTTATCGTAACCAGGACTCCCATCCTGGTGGTCTAAATCTTCATTCCCGGGAGAGAGGGATCGGGGGAGAGGAGGGGCAAAGCAGAGGTGGCATTTAAAAAGTCATTTTCACTCTTAAATAGAGAACATACCCCAGGGGTCCTAAAGTTTCTCACTTATTAACTCAGGGTGGAGAATTGACAGAAAAAGCCATTACTATGGTTTGTCTATGGACAGTCAACAGCAACATTGGCCTTGGGCTGAAACTGCCAGGGTAGAGTAATTGTGACAGAACGAAACAGAGGAAAGTGTGGCCAATCTGCCAATTACCACAGTGCTTTGCCTCCCAGTTGTTCCAGACCTCCTCCAGATCTCAGACAGCTTTTAGGATTTTAGCTAAAAGAGTGGCCGAGACAGCTGGGCAGCCTGACAGGGGTTTAATGGGTTTGAATCCTGACTTTCCATTTTACCAGACAAAGAAGCTTTTAAAATATTGAGGGGGCTCTAATTACAAGCAATAATGAAAGGCCTCTTCAAGAAAGCAAGTTTCATATAATTTTGAGAGATTAAAGTTTTTAAGGAATTTATAAGTTTAGAGAGATTGCTTTGGGTTGGAAAGATTAAAATTTGGTTACAAGAACCAGAAAAAATTCACCAAAATTTTCCAGGAGACTATTTGAAAAAAGGTCTACACGATGAACTATCCTAATATGATCCAATATCCCAAATCAATTGGGTCATATTTAAGTCACAAAGCAAGTCATATCTGGGCTAAAAATTATGACATTCTATTATGATAAGAATCAGTGCCTAACCATTAACAGGTTTTGTGTTTTTTTTAAGATTTTATTTGTTTATTTGTCAGAGAGAGACAGAGCACAAGCAAGGGGAGCGGCAGGCTCCTTGCTGAGCAGGGAGCCCGATGTGGGACTCGATCCCAGGACTCTGGGATCATGACCTGAGCCGAAGGCAGACGCTTAATGACTGAGCCACCCAGGCACCCACCATTAACAGTTTTAAGAGAACAATGAAAAAGGTCTTTGTCCCCTGATACAGCTATTGAGGATACACATACCTCTTCCCTGCAGGGAAGATGGTCAGAATCCTTAATAACTGGTCTAACCGAGGCACCAGCCAAATAGAACAGATCCCACCACCGTCTGCCTTATGGCTCACCCAGTAGGTCCCACCTGAACACCAACTCCACCTCACCCCACCCAACAGCTCTTGCTCATCATCGGCAGCAAAACTGTTCGCCATCCAGAGCATTCCACATTTTCAGAAATGAAACTCAAATTCCTTAGGATTGTTTTATTCTTTGCTGTCTACCTTCTGCCTTCCCCTACCAAAGACAACTTGCAACTTCTTGACAACCCGCAAGAAGGCAGTCCCCCCCAAAGCTAGCAGAGCGCAGCTCCAAATAAGAGGTGTTGTCTCAAAGGAGGCAGCTGGCCTCAGCGAGTCATTGCTGATAGCCCATGGGATGTAGATGGTTGTCCCCATCTTTGAGAGGGTGATGGGGGCTGTGGGCAGCTGAGCAGGATCAAGTCTGCTGAGATGTCACTCACCAGCACAAGCCTGGTCACGCTGGCTTCCATCCTGATCCGCCCAAATAAAATTCAAAAACAAAGAGTTCCAGTTACCAAAGAGTCAGCCATCTCAGCAGCAAGTCAATTTTTATTTTGTTTTTTTAAGTCTTTTTTTTTTTTTAAGATTTTATTTTATTTATTTGACAGAGAGAGACAGTGAGAGAGGGACCACAAGCGGAGAGAGGGAGAAGCAGGCTTCCCACTGAGCAGGGAGCCTGACACGGGGCTCGATCTCAGGACCCTGGGATCATGACCTGAGCCGAAGGCAGACGCTTAACGACTGAGCCACCCAGGTGCCCCATTCTTTCTTTTTTTTTTTTAAGATTTTATTTTTTTAAAGTAATCTCTACACCCAATGTGCGACTCAACCCTGAGATCAAGAATCGACACGCTCCACCAACTGAGCCAGCCAGGGGCCTCTGTTTTTTTAAGGCTTTATTTTTGTGTTTTATTTTTTTTAGTAATCTCTACACCCAACGTGGGGCTCAAACTCATGACCCCAAGATCAAGAGTTCCATGCTCTTTTGACTGAGCCAGCCAGGCAAACGTAGTTTTTGTTTTTTGCTTTAAATTGAGTAGCTCTTCCTTCAAGCTTCTTTTTTTTAAAGATTTTTATTTATTTATTTGAGAGAGAGAGAGAATGAGAGAGAGCGAGTACATGAGAGGGGGGAGGGTCAGAGGGAGAAGCAGGCTCCCCGCCGAGCAGGGAGCCCGATGCGGGACTCGATCCAGGGACTCCAGGATCATGACCTGAGCCGAAGGCAGTCGCTTAACCAACTGAGCCACCCAGGCGCCCTTCCTTCCAGCTTCTTGACTTGGCTTTCCTAGCCCTTTGCAGTTAGCTTTTTTTTTTTTTAAAGAAGTTTCAACTTTATTTATTTTTATTGAAGTATAGTTGACATACAGTGTTATATTAGTTTCAAGTATACAACATAGTGATTTGACAATTCCATTCATTACACTATGCTCACCATGACGAGTGTAGTCCTATCTGTCATCACACAACATTATTACAATATTATTGACTATATTCCCCTTTGCAGTTTGCTTTCTTTGCAGTTACCATACTAGACTGAAGTCATCTTCTTATTGTCTGTCACCAGTGCTGTGTCTCTTTAAGGGCAGGGGCTTGTCTCATTCTCCTGTGTATACCCAACACCTAATCCAGTGCCAAGCATACCTGTCATGTCTCAAAAAAGGGTTTGCTGAGGGATGGCTGGGTGGCTCAGTTGGTTAAGCATCTGCCTTCAGCTCTGGTCATAATCTAGGGGTCCTGGGATTGAGCCCCAAGTCAGACTCCCTGCTCCTAATCGGGCTCCTTGCTCAGTGGGGAGCCTTCCTATCCCTCTCCCTCTGCCCCTCCCCCTGCTTGTGCTCTCTCACTCTCTCTGTCAAATAAATAAATAAAATCTTTTAAAAAAAGGGGGGCGTTGTTGAGCTGAACAGAATTGGTCTTAGTGTGAAGTGAAAAAAAAGTGAAACAGCAATCTCTCTGGATCTACTTTGTGGTTGATGCAATATAAGAAAATGATTCACTAGAATTCGGTTTAATGTTTTACAGTTAAGTGTTTCCAGTTTGAGAATTTTAGTAGTTGGTGAGAATGAATTTGACATCCATGGACTGAAGCTCTCAAAGCATACCATTAGTATTATACAGAAGCATGAGTCAAGATTAAACTAATATTGGGGCGCCTGGCTGGCTCAGTGGGAAGAGCTGTGACTCTTGATCTTGGGGTTGTGAGTTCGAACCCCACATTGGGTGTGGAGATTACTAAAAAATAAACTTAAAACAGACTAAACTAGTTTAGAGGAAATACCATTTAATTTGCTTAGCATGCTCTTTTTAGAAATTATCCATAAAATAATTTTCTTAAAAGCAGCAAAATAATCAGTTTAGTGAGTCTTTTAAATGATGCTGGATTCAAGTTTTCCATAAATGAAAGCTATGACTATTCTTAGTTTTGTTTTTTTTTAAGATTTTATTTATTTATTCATGAGAGATAGAGAGAGAGAGAGAGGCAGAGGGAGAAGCAGACTTCCCGCGGAGCAGGGAGCCCGATGCGGGACTCGATCCCAGGACCCCGGGATCATGACCTGAGCCGAAGGCAGACGCTTAACCATCTGAGCCACCCAGGCGCCCGACTATTCTTAGTTTTAAACAAAGATGTGGGTTATAAGAAATAAGTAATATTCCCTTTATGTAAAAAAAATAACTTTTAGTGGTTTCACTTTTATTTTAAAAGGAATATGTATTCATTGATGAAACATGGAAAAAGTACAGAAAAGGTTTAAGAAAAAAAATCACAATCTACAGTCCATAAATAATCATTGTAAACAGTTTATTTCTTTTTAGTCTTATTTCCATGCATATGCGTATTTTTTATGTGGTTGAGATTGTATCGTTCATTTGGTTTCGTATCTGGCTCTTTTCTACTTAACATCACAGCTTAAACTTCATTTAAAAAAATAAAATGGTGACATTGCTATGCTCTCAGTCAGGAACTACTCTCCCCTCCCTTTTCTTCCTGCTAGGGAGTGACAAGCCGAGCATCTTGTCCTTGTCCGCAGTGCACTACCCCGGATAGAGATTGGCTGGGTTAGAGATCTCCAGCTTTACACACAACTGGGCCTTATTTTTTATTAATCTGGTTTTCTTTCAAAACTCCTAACCAAATCTTAGACTTTATAAGAAGCAAGCGGTGAACCCAGAAGAAAGCAACAACTGTGATTAAGGGGACATCTGATGAAGGAAAGAACCAGGGGTGCTTTCCCTCGATATGGAGAATGATGACTATGGGACTGTCAGGGGGAACCAGGGCATTATGTTTAGTTTGCCCTTCAGTATTATTCCGGTATCTTCTGTGGCCCTTTGCTCCCCTTCACCCTTCTCCACCTGCTCTGTTTCCCAGGAGCCTGGCCAACGTTACTGCTCCCCCCAGCTCTCTCGCCCTCTGACTGCCAGTTGGGTTTGGCCAATGCGGGGCCCTGATGGGAAATGAGAGGCATCTTCACTCCCTAGCTCCCTCCTCGTGCGGTCACTGCGGGATGGCTGCATCCCCGCATGGAAAGCCACAGCTCCGGCCAAGCACACTTCTCCTTGTGACTCTCCCTCTCTCTGGCTTCTGGTAATCAGACACTCCCTTCATCCCTTCAAGCCTGTTGTCCATTGGTACTGGTTCTGGGCATTGCAGTAGCCCTGTGGTTTCCCTACGCACTGCCCATCTTTTAAATAATCCTCTCAGGAAACTCTCCTCCAGTGACCCAGTTTTGTTTTTGTTTTTTTTTAAAGATTTTATTTATTTATTTGACAGAGAGAGAGATAGCGAGAGCAGGAACACAAGCAGGGGGAGTGGGAGAGGGAGAAGCTGGCTTCCCGCCGAGCCGGGAGCCCGATGCGGGGCTCGATCCCAGGACCCTGGGATCATGACCTGAGCCGAAGGCAGGCGCTTAACGACTGAGCCACCCAGGCACCCTCCAGTGACCCAGTTTGAGGGGGCCTTCCTTTTCCTGCCAAGACGGACTGATAGAAATATTTAAACCATATGTCCCTCTCCCAGGGCTAGGGTACTTCATTCGGTCTTCAGAATTAAACTGTACCTGTGTTTTCTTAGCAGGGTCATTTAGGGATAATAAATGTATAAATAACGGATCTCCAGGTCCAGCAAGCGGCTATTTATTCTGGCCGTGCCCGGGTGCCGATGGTGATGATGCACACAGTAATAATAGTTCTTGTGCTTCATACTCCAGTGTGATACCTGCACCAGATACACTTCCCAGCTGGGCCCAGGCCTTCAGAACAAGTCAGCAAGGTGGCTTTTGTTCCCATTTCAGAGTTGAATAAATCAAGTATGTAGGGGCACCTGGGTGGCTCAGTCGGTTAAGCGTCTGCCTTCGGCTCAGGTCATGATCCCAGGCTTCTGGGATCGAGCCCTGCATTGGGCTCCCTGCTCAGTGGGGACTCTGCTTCTCCCCCTTCTTACCCCCTGCTCATGATCTCTCTTGCCTGCTCACTCTCTCTCTCTCAAACAAATAAGTAAAATCTTTTTAAAAATTTTGTAGGGGCGCCTGGGTGGCTCACTCGTTAAGCGTCTGCCTTCGGCTCAGGTCATGATCCCAGGGTCCTGGGATCGAGCCCCGCATCGGGCTCCCTGCTCGGCGGGGAGCCTGCTTCTCCCTCTCCCCCTCCCCCTGCTTGTGTTCCCTCTCTCGCTGTGTCTCTCTCTTCAAATAAATAAATAAAATCTTAAAAAAAAAAAATTTTGTAAAAGTCAGGTATGTAGAAATAGGTAACTTTTACCTACTATCACACAACTCCTACAGCACGTCCATTCCCTCACCTCTTTCCAGTCTTGACTCAAATGACACTTTCTCGGCCTGGCCTGGCCTGGGCTGGCGAGCCGCTTGTAACGGTTCTATCCCTTTCCCTGCTCTGTTTATCCTTAGCACTTCTCACCACCTCACCTACAGTTTGTTTTTCCTCAACCATCTTATTTAATGTTTGTCTCATTCCACTCGAGTGTAAGCTCCGTGAGGGCAGGGATCCTTGTTTTCTTCACTGCTTTCTCCCAGCGCTTAGAACAAGTCCCCACACACAGCAGGGGTTGAATGGATCTTTCTAAAGATTTTTTTTTTTATTCATGAGAGACAGAGCGAGAGAGAAAGGCAGAGGGAGAAGCAGGCTCCCAAGGAGCAGGGAGCCCGATGCGGGACTCGATCCCAGGACCCCGAGATCATGACCTGAGCCGAAGGCAGACGCTTAACCATCTGAGCCACCCAGGCGCCCTGAATGGATCTTTCTGAATGAGTAAATGATGAAGTTGGCACCCAGAGCCTGGGCTGCCGGACTTGAAGGCATTGTTTTCCTACGACACCCTCCCTAGCAAGCCACAGTCAAGGTAAACAGATAATCGCCTCAAAGACAAAAAACAATGGCCTTATTTTTTCACTAGACACAACCATTATACAACTGACTGTGACTGCAACATAAGATAGCTAATGAAAGAAAACAAAACGATGTTCACATATTTGTTTTCAAAAGTGTATTTATTATCAAGACGCCCAGACAGACGGTAAGGCCGTGTGGGCTTTGACAGAGTGAGGTGTCACTGAGAATGCCAAGGAGAAGAATATTGAGCAACGGATTTGGGTGCAGACGGCAGCCTCCCACCGTTGGCTGGGTGCAGGTGCGCACAGAGTGAATGGAGGCTTTCTTCAGGGCCAGGGAAGCTGGATGACATGGGCAAGCAAGCTGAGCAAGTGTGGACAACTGGGGTCTCGAAGGGGCAGACATTCTGGAATTGAATCCTGAATACTGCTTTGTTCTTCCTCTTCAGATCCTTTATGCTCCATTTCCCATGACTCTTGGAGCTGGAATCCATCTTGTCAATTCAGATGAGAGAATAAACATTAGAGGTCATATCACCCCCAAGCAGTGTTGGATGGGCCAAGGAATATCAAAAAATGGAAACACTTGCTTATCAATCAAAAGAATGTGTAGCAATGTAACCCCACTAGCTTACACTGAGTTAATCAGCACTACCCTAAAGACTTAATGAAATCTCTAACATACAAAAAATAAAGATATTTTTTCAGATTCCAAGTCTCTTGAGATAGAATAGACCTCTGGGGGACCAGGCTAAGTGGCACTAGAAGTTTTTAAGTAGGGAGCCCTGCCCAGCAAGATGGCATGGCCTGCGTTGTTATGCACATTCTCCAAGCCTGGCTCCTGCCAGGCTCCCAAGCGGCTCTTCAGCGCGATCAAAGTTCTATATTCGGGAGGCACCACGTGACAGACCTGACTGGCTGAAAGTTGGACTGACCTTGGGCACCTCCGTCTTCTTGTGGATCTATCTCATCAAACAACATAATGACGATGTTTTAGGGTATAAAAGAAGAAATGGGTTGGAATAAACTATTGAAATACTAATATGGTATGCTCCATATAGTGATTATACTAGTTCCTTTGGATTCACCAATCTGTTGAGTTGTAAACGTGAGAGAAAAAGTTATATGTGAATGTATGTCAAATCAGCATTTGTGTTTTGCATCATTAAATGAAAAAATAAAAATACTTCTGTATTTTTCAGATTAAAAAAAAAGAAGAAATTTTTAAGTAATATCTGCTAACGTGGCCTCATAACCTCCAGTCAGTGGTGTCCATCTTCTCAGGAGACCCCTGCTAGCATGACCTCATGGGCCTCTAGTCAACAGTGTCCACCTTTTCAGGAAACTCCAACCCCCTGTTTTGCCCTTAAAAACCCTCACTTACAAGCCAATGGGGAGTTCAGGACTTTTGAGCATCAGCTCCCCGTTCTCCTGGGTAACACCACACCAATAAATTGCCTATCTTCCTTCACTGCAAAAGCTTGGTGTCATTTTCATTGGCTTGTTGCGTATCAGGTAGACAAATTCTCATTTCATTCAATTATACTCTTACTTAGGAAGAAGGGAAGGAAATAATGGTTTATGAATAGGTTGATGGTAAGAAATAAGTGTGGCATGGGGCGCCTGGATGTCTCCATCAGTTGGGCGACCAGCTCTTGATTTCAGCTCAGGTCATGATCCCAGGGTCCTGGGATTGAATCCTGCATTGGGCTCCTTGCTCAGCAGGGAGCCTGCTTCTCCCTCTGCCTGCTGCTCCCCCTGCTTGTGCTTGCTCTCTCTTTCACAAACAAATAAAATCTTAAAAAAAAATCACAGTCCTACTATACTGATAACTGGATTCTAATGGAATGGTCTACTGGCAGAGGAAGTTATTTTCTCCAGCACCAGGTACCTTATCATCATAGGAAAGGGAAATTTTGAAAGAAGACCTCAGGAAATTCCCCCACATTGGTATCACCGGGTGACAATTTTTCCTTCTCATAGGAAGCAGGTAGAATTAAGAGACCAGACTATTGGTCCTGGTCCTTAAGAAAAGCATTATGTTTCCTGGATGCCCCTTCCCAGAGACAGGCTCCATATTGTTCAAAGTCTTCTTAGAAATTATTCCTGCTTGCTGTTTTACAACTCTATTAGAAATATGTTGAAACTTGTCCTTCAGTGTCTCAAATGAGATAGGAAAATTATCAGTGCCTGTCACCAAGGGTCTATAATCTATTCCCTGCAAGAAAGTAATGAATTGGGTCAAACCACCTCCCCCTTGAGAGCTACAGCCCAGCAGGCCCATTAGGCTCATCTGCAATGCGTGAGTACACCAAGTTTTGTCTACTGCCAGTAATCTAGACATCAGCTACTAGCCGCATGAGGCCATTCACATTTAAACTGGTTAAGCAAAAGAAAAAATTCAGTTTCTCAGTTACATTAGCCACTGGTGGCTACCATATTGGGTAATGCAAATACAGAAAATTTCCATAATTACAGAAAGTTCTTTGGAGTATACCACTTTAGAAGTTGGTGCCAGCTTGAGGCCCAGATCCACTCACACAAGTGAGAAGTCCCATTTTCAGGCTGCAAACAGTGGGCCTAAGATCTGAATATTGCTTAGCCTTGAATCTCAAGGGAAAAATAAGAGACTATAAAAATAAGAGTAAAATCCTCTCCGCTGGACTCTCAGTGTCCCTGAACTGTCATATCATCGTGACTTTTAAAAAAGGAAGTATGGTCTAGCTCAGAGAAGGAAATCGTGCCTGCATTTTGCCAGATCTTAAGATCATGGTTCAAATCTCTCCCAAAATACCATTTTACTGTTAAGCAGTAAATCCTAAAGAATGTTCACTCAGTTCCTTGCTGAAGGGTCAAAGCTTATGTTCCAATTAAGGACAAGGAGATTCTGGGGATTCTTAGCCACAAGAACAGAGCATGGTCCTAGAGGCCTGGGTAGATTACGTGATTCAGATTGCCACATAGTAGCCTGTGACCCTCTCCTTATGTCTTGTAAACCCCCAAGCACACTCCCTTAGTCAAGCTTAAGCCTTTCTGTTCCACTCCTTGTTTTACCTCCTTTTTACTCCAACTTCTGGCTTGAGCCATTGGTCATTCTCAGCCATTTCCAGCTTTACCTATGGTAGTCTTGACCACAGGGCCACAGAATAAAGCATCTATGAACTAATCAGACCTTTTGCACTATAGAAAAACACAAGTAAACACAAAATCTCCTGCTAGCATCTTGCCAGGTCTTATTAGGCTAAGGGTTTGTGTCCTTCCCAGTCTTAAGTTAAATTTTAGAAAGCTCCCTTTTGTTCCTTTAACCCCAGGGGCAGCTGAGCTTTAGGAAAGAAGGCATGAAAAGACCTGTTCGGCAACATTCGTAACTTTGACTAACCCACAGGTTCACGGTGGAAGACTGCATCCTCCGTGCCAAATAAAATGAGAGCGGTTTCTGAATAGAAGCATGGAAGAGTCTTAAATAATCCAAGCAAACAAGAATGATCCCATTTCCAAATAAAGGAAGTTACAAGCAAGGTGGTTGCCCCGCGGTTTAGTTCAAGGACTAGTAAACTCCCCATATTGATGTTTGTGAAGCTCTTTACATTTTAGAAAAACAGCCCAATGGTCCCTCAACCATCTCACTGTACAATTTATAGTTTTCCTCCTGGGGCTTGCCAATCCTTAGGATGATGTGTGCCCACTCACAGAGTGCTGCCCCTCCTTCTGAAAAAAAGCACACTGTGGCCCAGTGGTCCTCGGAACCTGCAAAGCTATGGAAGCTGCTCTCCAAATCCTACCAGAAGCCCAGCATATAAAAGAGGTAGCAGGGAAGCTGCTCTTGCTGAAGAGGGGAGCCCTAGCCTGTCCCCACCTCGTCTCTAAGGAAATGCAAGAGCTTGCAGGGCTCTGTTAAGGCTCTGCTGTCCAGATGGACTCAGTGGAAACCTTATACCAGCCATTTCAATGTCAAGGATGCTTGGATTAGGAAGATTATCATCTGTCACTTGCAAAGAAGTTTATAAAGGATATCAGAAACCATTATCTCAAGGACAAAGCAAGCTCACAGATCCCAAGATTAAAAAGAATCATTTAACCACATGTTGATTGTTCTTCTGCCCCACTCATGAAGAAGAGTGAGTTGTATGCAGCTTTAATATGGGTCATTGCTGCTGTCTTTACTTTTATGGTATGAGATGGTGGCTTCTGAATGTGTATAGACAAATGTCCGTAAGGCCACTAAATGACCACATGAAAGATTTAGAAAAAAAACTATCTTATTTTCAATTTACAAAACACTTTACAACTTATTACTTAAAGATGATCACCTCTGCATTTTATTTAAAAATGCATAGTATTTTTAAAAATGTGTGGTATTTTAGTACTAGGCAAAGAAAAAGATGATATTGGTGCCAAGGGCAGCTTCAGGACAATAGAAAAAAAAAAGAAAAATGACCATGAGATTTTTATGGTGTTCTCAAAGGTGACTTTCTTTCTTTCTTTCTTTTTTAAGATTTTATTTATTTATTTGACAGAGAGAGACACAGCGAGAGAGGGAACACAAGCAGGGGGAGTGGGAGAGGGAGAAGCAGGCTTCCCGCGGAGCAGGGAGCCTGATGTGGGGCTCGATCCCAGGACCCCGGGATCATGACCTGAGCCGAAGGCAGACGCTTAACGACTGAGCCACCCAGGCGCCCCTCAAAGGTGACTTTCATGCCCTAAAAAGATTGTTCAAGGTCTTTTCTGTTTTTATTTATATTTTAAATTGTAATTTTAAAAGATTTGTTCTTAAGATTTCAACTTATAGGGGTGCCTGGGTGGCTCAGCCGATTTCGGCTTAGGCCATGATCTCAAGGTTGTGAGATCAAGCCCCACATAGGGCTCTGTGCTGGATGTGGAGCCTGCTTAAGATTCTCTCTCTCTCTCTCTCCTTCTGCCCACCCCCTAAAAAAAAAAAGAAGGAAGAAAGAAAAAGAAAAAAAGATGTCAACTTATAATCTTACTATTGCATTTATAAATCTAGAAGAGTTCAATGATCACTTTTAATAGAGTTTTACAACTTAATTAAAAATCTTTTAAGCATTTAAAATTGCATTTGTAATATTAATATATCTAATTTTTGTGCTTTAATTGTCTGGTTACCAAACAAACATTATTAGACACTTACATAATTCTTAAATTTACTAAATTAAATTTCTAAAAATGGTTAAAATTAAATTAATTATCCAATTACTGCTTATAATCCAAGAAGAATTATCTTATTTCTCTGAGGTCTAAATCAACTAACCCAATTAACTTTTTCTAAATTGGAATCACAATTTGCCAGATACCTTAATATGCCAAAATCTTAACTACTCCAAGTATTCAGAATACCAAATATACATAGATTATTCTAAATTTAACATAAAAGTATAAATAATTTGGAGTTTACTTACTTCATCATTTCTATATTTAATTATAAGTCTTTCCAATGAGGAAATAACTATGTCAGCCCTAGCTCACCAAAGTTTCCTTTTGTACCGAGAAAGCTTCTGTCCAGGTCACAGGACTTGATTATTTTATTTAATCCTAATGGGTCACATGGAGCCTGAGCCCTATTAATAGTGGTCACAACAGGGTTCCATAGCTTTCAAGAAGACCGAGTGTCATATCATTACCTAATTCTTCCCTCTGTTATTAGAAATCCGTAACTCAACTAAAATTATAACTCTTGTATTTCTTTGGCTCTCCTAAGATATAAATGTGATTTTATTTAATTCTGCTTGTCTGGAGAGGTGGTCTGATTGCTCACAAATAAAATCATGCTAATAACAAAAAGCAAAGTTTTAAAGGACCAAAAAAAAAAAAGGAAAAGAAACATAAAGCCATATTAGTGAAACTGTAGAATTAAACACAATTTTATGGAGATGTCCTGAGCCCAGATAATTTTAGGGACACAACACAGTCATAGATAAAAGAAATACTAAAACACTGGTTAAACGGGAACAACTTCAGACTACTTAAACTAGGGTGTATCATCTAGTGGAACTGACTCATGGAAGTAAAGGGGAAGGAAAAAAAGCAATGTTTATTTCCAGATGCACCATCAATTACCAGAAACTCAGTTTTGTCAACACTGCTAAATATTTAGCCACATAAATTTATAGCCCTGTTACCTGAGCCTGATTAAATCCAAACAGGAAAGTCCTCTGGGTTGTTATTTAAAAATCCAGGACTATTTAGAATATAAAACCTTTCTGTTTTTGCCATAGACTGATTTCATTTGAAAATGTACATTTTACATATTTAATGTGTCCATTCATTGTATTCATCTACTTATTACTGATGTATATTAGTTACTACTCTTACCCAAAATAATCAATGGTTTAATATATATAAGTTTAATTTGCAGGCATGTCACAAAATAGTCCAATGTAGGCTGGGGAGGGGTTAGGTTCTCCTTCACACTGTTATTCAAGGACCCTAATTTCTTATATCCAGAGTCCAGAGTGCCCCTCCTGAATCCTGTGTCTGGCCAGCAGATAGGGGCAGGAAGAGAACATGGAGGCCTCTAAGAAAGGCTTCATGCGCTATACCCAGAAGTGGTCTTCCTGCCGCGTGCTTCCTATTGGCCAGAACTCAGCCACATGGCCTCACCTCGAAAGAGCATCTACTGGACTCAGCAGGAAGGTAGAAACAACATGGTGAACAACTGGCCAGTCTCTGCTACATTATATCATAGCTTAATACTTAATGTTTCATTCAGTAATAACTAAATAGATAAAATTATGATCAAAGTACAAATTAATGTGGCTGAAACAAAACTGGTATCATTTTATCATGCATGATGACACACCACAGCAAGAAAAGTAATGATGTTCATATTCCTGTATCACTTAATTTCTGACGCACCACATTTCCCACAACTTTTTACAAGTTGATATGATCTGCCAGTGGAATAGAAGCTGGTCAAAATGAACTGTTTTTGTTGTTGTTTTTTAAGATGGTTATGGTCGATTTCCATAGAAAATATTACCAGATCACAGTGACCGTTTGATAAGAGCTTGTCTTCATATAATGCTCCACTTTAAAAATATGGGTTTACTAAGAAGGGAGGTAATTTACTCTGACTCCTGTTTTTAGGAATAAAACACTTTCAGCCGGGTGAAGCATGAGGGCGGGAGATACCGAAGACATGGAGTCTACTGCACCAGTCCAGGCAGCGGACGTTGAAGACCTCACTCAGCATGGGATGGGGCCAGTGAGACCAAGTTTTGAGTCCCTGATGTACCATTTGTTAGCTCTGAAACCTTGAACATATTAGTTAACCTCTATAAACTTCAATTTCCTTACTTGTAAAATGGACATAGAATTTTCAAAGAGATGTGAGAATTACATATCTTTTCCCTCACTAAAATTTAGGGTCAGTGAAACCCCTTTCTTACTCATTGTCATATTTCTGGCACATGTTAAGTTACAGGACTAGATAGTTTTAATGATAGTTTAATGATCATTTAATAGTATCATTATCCATATCAGTACATCCAGCAGGCAGTTAAAAATTAAAGCTTATAATTTAAGAGCAGTATACTATTCACACGCAGGCAGAAAGGGCCCCTGCCGTGGGCCTGGGCTGCAGAGCAATGCCATTCATAAGATGGTTCAGGGACCAGTCAATCCACAAACTGTTACTGGGCCACACTGGAGAAGTACAGAAATTGAGAGTAAGCATTTAAAAACTTTATACCATTTTGACATTGGCATATCATCTCATTAAACAAGATATAAACCAGTTAGGGTATGTTTGAAATTGAGTGATAGGTCACATGCGGTGTAGATTGCATACTATCATGGGTGTTGGGACCTCTTTTCAACATGTTATTTTAAGGTTAGTCATCATAACCCCACAGTAAGTAAATATAAATAAATGAAAGCATTTCTTTATTTTTATGACATTATTATCATTTTCATTTTTAATCAAACCAGCTGGTTTTTTTTAAAGTTGTGTGTGTGTAGTTTAACCCAATAGCTAAAGTAAGGAAGTAAATTTCATATCATTTACTTTTTAACCCTAATTTACTGATTAGGAAACAACTTCTTTTTCAAGAAAAGACACATTTCAAAATATGGTGGTAGTAGAAAAGCAAATGATAACAATGGAAGTGATTCTGAAGACATGAACAAAAAAGTTCATAATAGTTTACTCAGAAGTACAATCCCTCATAGACTGAGTTCAATTAGTAGCCATAATTGATGGTGAAGTGCTAAAACTACAGCATCTTATCTGTAGAAATGTATCAACTAATGAAGCAATGAAACCACCAACACTTAAGTAGCTTAAAAAAAATATTTAAGTGCCTTTTGCCTACCAAATATAAGAAATAAGAAAAAAAAAATCAAAAGAATTCTTTGAGAGTAATGAATTAAAAACTTGACGGAAGCAGATTTTAACTATTTCTCATAGAAGCAGCTTTGCAGGCTTCTCAGAAAAGAATATCTGAGGTTACGAAGCCCAAGCATCAATACAGCTGCTGAGACACGATTGCAAGGCCGTATCAAAGATGGTGACAAAGAAACGTTGCTCGATACTGTGGTAAAGGATGTGGCTTCAGTGCCCTTGTCCAGCGAAATCATAGTTCGACATATTTGGGAGCTGACTAACGAGATGGAAGGCTAACTCGTAGGAAAAAAATGAAACTAGCAAAGTATTTCGCCTTGAAACTAGAGGAATACACAAATACTCTTCACGTGACCCTCCACTGAGTATAGGTATGATTTAAACATGACCGTGATGGGAAGAAACAGTTCTTTTATTTTCTCAGCTTCATGGCCAATAAACACAACTGTGAGCTGTATAAAAATATGAAGGATTACGCTGTCCATAAATGTGTCTGGAGCTAGGATTTTGTGTAGGATTATATTCTGATGGCACAGCTGCAATGCCTGGAAACATTCTGGGTTCATTACCCAGTTTCAGGAACTTGTGCCAGAATGTAAATCAACATACCCCTTCCTTCGTCAAGAAAGTTTCGCTACAAAAGTCAGCTGAACCAAATGGGAAATTCATAGATCTGAAATCCCTTTCTTCCATAGAAAGATCATTTAAATTTCATTATGATGTCAGAGGGTAAGTTGTTGAAAGTGGCTACTGGTAAAGGATTGAAGACAAATTTTGCTCCATTTTGTATAAAAATTCTAAATAAACAACCCAGGCTTGCTCAAATTACTCTGAAATATCTTCTTCCATTCTGTCAAAATACCCCAGTAAGACTGGTTTCCTTACTACGAGTGTTATTTTTTTTTTTTTTAAGATTTTATTTATTTCTTTGACAGAGAGAGACACAGCGAGAGAGGGAACACAAGCAGGGGGAGTGGAAGAGGGAGAAGCAGGCTTCCCGCTGAGCAGGGAGCCCGATGTAAGGCCCGATCCCAGGACCCTGGGATCATGACCCGAGCCGAAGGCAGACGCCCAATGACTGAGCCACCCAGGTGCCCCTGTGAGTGTTATTAAAACGAAGCATTTGGAAAGCATTTGGAAAGCTTAGATGTACGTTGCTACCTACAAGTAGCGTGTTATCATCAGTTCAACCAGGCTTGGAAAGTGAGTAAACAAGCTCATTTGTCACATAAAAACCCTTAAATACTGATGTGAATGGTGCTGTTCAAATGATGCAGCCAGGCATCTAATATATGGAATCTTATTTCACTCATAAATTTTTGCTTAGTTATGATGTTGCACCAACCAAAAGTTAACGAAGGTAGTAGGGACTGACTGGGTTAAATTGTCTGTACATACACTTTCAAGAACAATATGTTCAATTTTCATAATTTTCCCCCTTTTTTGTTCTGCTTATTTGTATTAAAATGTATGTGTAACCATCTAGTAATAAATGAATCTATGTAAAAACTGGACTTGTATTTTATATGTCTTTGTTTTTAATTTTTTTTATTGTATTAAAAAAAGTATTCATCTGTAACAGATTGAAAATGGAAAAAAAGGGAGTAAGATCCTTTACAATCGAGTATGCTGTTTTAGAAAGCCAATATGGTACCAGGGAATCCATGGCACCACAAGAGTATGCTTACTCAAAACCTACCATCCTAGGCCTCAAAGAATTCCAGCCCCAAAGGCCCTGAGGCTATGTCCAGGACCCATGCAAGCTTCTTCTCTGGGAGAATACTGTTGGAGGAGACCAGCGCTTTCAGTGTGCAGATCCCTAGACCCCGAGTGCTTATGAGGGTATAGGCAGAGCTAGGATATACAGGCTGTGCGTGCTGAAGGCCCCTTACAGTGTGAAGAGGAAAAGAAGGAGACAGGCTAGGGGCTTAGAGCCAGCTCATCCAGTGGCATCATGTTCCAGCATGAACTCCATAGAATTCAAATTTGACCCAGATTAAGAAGATATATTTGTTGCACAGTGAAGGAAACCATCAACAAAACAAAAAGGCAACCTACTGAATAAGAAGATATTTGCAAATGACATATCTGATATGGGGTTAATATTCAAAATACATAGAGAACTTATACAACTCAACACCAAAAAAACCAAATAATTTGATTAAAAAATAGGTAGAGGAGCTGAATAGACATATTTCCCAAGAAGACATACAGATGGCCAACAAACACATGCTCGACATCACTAATCGTCAGGGAAATACAAATCAAAACCACAATAAAAATATCACACCTGTCAGAATGGCTAGAATTAAAAAGATAAGAAATAACAAGTGTTTGGTGAGGATGTGGAGAAAAAGGAACCTTCATGCACTGTTGATAGGAATGTCAATTGGTACAGCCACTGTGGAAAACAGTTCCTCAGAAAATTAAAAATGGAAATACCGTAAGATCCAATAATTCAACTACTGGATATTTACCCCAGGAAAATGAAAACCTTAATTTGAAAAGATATATGCAACCACCCTTATGTTTATTGCAGCATTATTTACAATTGCCAAGATATAGAAGCAGCCCAAGGGTCCATCAGTAGATGAATGGTGAATGGGACTCTATCTACAATGGAATATTACTCAGCCATAAAAATAGTGAGATCTTTCCATTGGTGACAACATGGATGGATCTAGAAGGTATCATGCTAAGGAAATAAGTGAGTCAGAGAAAGACAAGTACCATATGATTTCACTTATATATGGAATCTAAAAAACAAAACAAATGAATAAGCAAAAAAGCAGAATCAGACCTATAAATACAGAGAACAAACTGGCGGTTGCCAGCAGGAAGGGGCATGAGCAAAATGGGTGAAGGGAAGTGGGAGACACAGGACAGGCTTCCAGTTATGGAATGAATGTGTCACGGGAGTAAAGGTATAGCGTGGGGAATATAGTCAGTGGCATTGTGACGGTGTTGTGTGGTGACAGACGGGAGCTGCGGTTGGAGCGAGCTCAGCATAGCATAGACAATTGCAGAATCACTATGTTGTACACTCGAAACTAATGTAACATCATGTGTCAACTATACTCAGATTTTTTTAAAAAGGTCTGTCAAGGCAAAATGATCTAATGTATTAACAGTTGCTAGCTTCATTTATGACTTTAGAAGTTTTAGACATTTGGAATGTGGGCCTCCATTTTGTTCTTTTGTCCGGGCCCCACAAACATTGAGGGAGGACCTATCCAGGATATACATCAAAACTGGAGCCCTACATTTGGCAGTCAGCGTAGAGGGGATATTTGAAGCTGAGGGAGAGGCAGTGAAGTGTGAACAGGTGAAGTCCTACATTCAGGCTGCCAGCTCTGAAACACTTACAAGCAACCTCCTAGCTGTAGACCTTTGGACTATCTTTCTGTACCTCAGCTTTCTCATCTGTAAAATAGGATGTTCATAGCACCTACTTCATGGCATGGTTTTGAGGATGAAATGAGTTCACCTGTGTAAAGCACTTAGAAGAGGCTTGGCCTAGAGTAAGCTCTCAACACCAAGGGAGCAGCTAAATTACATGGGGAAAGAATACCGAGCAAGAACAGCAGACTCTCAGGGGCACCCTGGAAACAAAGTCCAGAAATACAGAAAGGGAGGAGTGTCCAGCACCCACCACAGGGCCTAGCAGGTGGTAAGTAAGTGCTCAGTAAATGTGGATGGATTTGAAAAATATCCTGGGCAGGAGACAGAAGGAGCCCTTCACACACTGAATGCAGCAGAAGGGTCAGATGGGGGAGGGAGGGTACTGATGAAAGCCGATTGAATTCGCAGGCAGGAAATACCTTGAAAAGGATGTTTCATCTCACAGGAAGTGAGATTGCAATAGATGAAGGAACAAGTGGGTAGCTATTTCTCTTTTTAGTTTAGTTTAGGAACCCTAGTGGAAACTTCTCTGTCTAGAAATTAGTGTAGACAATGAAAGAGATAAAATAGTAGCTTGAGGGGCATGCAGGGTTGAAAGAAAGTTCTTTTGTGTGGCTAGAGAAAGAGCAGTGGGGAGGAAGGGATGATTAATGGAGCAAGAATCTAGAAGAAGGATGGGAGGAGAAGAAATCAAGAGAAAAAGACATAGGGGTCAGTCTAACAAAAGAACATTCTGCCTGAGGCGAAGGATGTGGGGAAAAGCGATAAGAATATAGCACATTTCGAAGGGTGATAAACTGAAGTTCTTGAAGTTTGTGCAAGGGAACTTTAATTTCCGGACGAGCAAATACACACAACCCAGTGGTGGGAAGTTCAGTACCTTCTGTGTTGTGGCCCATGAGGTAAGGTGACTCACACATTCTAGCCCCCAGCTGGCTTACCTTCCAATACTACACAGGGTCCCCAGGCCAGATTTAGCCTGTGATGGACTGAGAACCAGGAATCGTTTTCACGGTGTTTGTTTGTTTGATTGTGGTAAATTATACCAAACATAACTTTTACCATTTTAAAGTATACCATTCAGTGGCATTAAGTACATTCACCAAGTGCCACTGCGTGCTTATTTATCATGGAAGTTACCTCATCTTCAAGGTGACACACGTGGGCAGGTAGAAAAGGAGGGGGATGCTCTCGACCCGGAGGTCATAATTCAGAATTCTAATCTCAGTTAATTCCGTGTGTATGCTGAGTAAGTCACTTCACTGAGAGCTGCTCCCATTTCTTCCAGCCAACATTACGCTCTTAAAAAAACAAAGTGCTCGAATTAGAATGCTTGCTTTATGCTATTCGTGCGTGCTCTCTATTTTCCCACACAGCCGTGCGGGTGAGTAATCGTGACATCACCACACACACACACACACACACACACACACACACACTGCTTATATGAACTCTGCTACAGGAATGCACATGATGTGCAGACCCCTGCTTTTTTTTCCTATATGATTAATCTCTCTATTATTAGAGATTTTCTTCCTGACTTGAATATACTGGTCCTATCGAGAGAATAACATTTCTTAACATTTCTCTCCCATGGTCCCCTCTCCCATAAAAAGGAAATGTTTCCAGTCTTGCTCCATGTGAGAGAAGTTGGGAGAGGGAAATGACAGAGAAATGAAGAAACTAATTTAAAATAGAATAAAGGGGAAAACAGCACACACACTTCCTAACAGCTGACAAGATGACTCTCGAAGTCAGAACGGATGAAAAAAGACCCAGAAAGTCGATAACTAGTCCTACGGGAGAGGTTGGTAAGGAAAATAAGAGGTCTGTCAGAGAAAAGGACGTTCTTGCAGAGGTGAGAAGGGGGTTTACTCTTGAAGTCCATACCCAGGAGACCGTGTCACTTGGGCCCTTGTGTTTTGTAGGCAAAGAACAGTCTGTGCAATCGCTTCTGCCCCAGCCAGCCCGTGACAGGCAACACCAGACATCTGAGAGATAATTAGCTGCTTGCCCTTCATTTTCAGCCGACAACTAGACAATTGTGGGTGCAATTATTTGTGTGTAACGATAGATAAAGAACTACGCACCTTGTGAAAGGGAGATAGATAGAAGTGGGGCCCCCTTTTAATAAGTCAGTGTTTAAAATCCAAGCACGCATGTAATTTGATTAGTGGAAGGACACCCCTGGCTTCTTTGAAATTACATTCTTACACTTTAACAAGTGCTTTCCCTGGCCCATCTGTGGGCCTCACCACAGCACCATTAGCATGGTACAATCATAATTAAACCCTTCGTAAGAAAGGCCCCATCACAGCCAGACCAACCGTGGAGCCCACCAGACCACAGAGGTACCCGACGGCCAACACACAAACGGCACAAATGCAATGCCCAAAGGTCGAAGGGTGAAAGTTATTGCATCTTGCTGGACATGTAAAGACATCCACCAACGGGCATCCAGTGCGGAGCCGGACACGTGGAAGGTAGGTGGCGAGTGTTTCCTGAGCCGAGGCTCCCTTCGGGCCCACACGGCACTGAGAGCACGCCCTTACTTTAGCCCTTCGTGCTCTGCGTTGGTCCCTCTCCCTCATGGTCTTGCGAGCTACGGTGGGGACAGTCCTGTGCTATTTCCATCTTTTAGTTTCCTCAGCTTATTTCTGTCCCTGGCAGCAGAAAGCAAATTCACACTAGCTTCGATCCAACAAAAGGGAACAAAATGAGTGGCCCATGGAGGCAGGGCTCTTGGCAGGGCTCTGTTTCTTGCTTCCAGCCTCTTCCAGTAAACTGGCCTCCTCCACTCTGCTGCAGGTGGCCGTCCTCCACGTATAAGCTACTGGGTCTTCAGTCAGCCTGCAGAGGCTTCAATCCGGGCCTACCACTTACCTAGAAAGGTTCCTTAACTGCTGTCAGGAGTTTCTATCACTGTAAATGGGGAAAATAGTAGCAATACCTACTGTATTGGGTTATTGTAAAGATGAAGTGAGTAATAGATGTAAGGAAGTCACATAGAATGTGCTCGATACATGTAACCTGTGTTAGCGTTTCTTGTTGTCTTTTTTTTTTAAAGATTTTTATTTTATTTTATTTATTCAAGAGAGAGAGAATGAGAGAGAGCACATGAGAGGGGGGAGGGTCAGAGGGAGAAGCAGACTCCCCGCCGAGCAGGGAGCCCGATGCAGGACTCGATCCAGGGACTCCAGGATCATGACCTGAGCCGAAGGCAGTCGCCCAACCGACTGAGCCACCCAGGCGCCCTCTTGTTGTCTTTAATGGAGGAGGCAGGGAGACAGACATGACCACAGACAATTCGAGGCTTATTAAACACCCTACCTTAGTGACCCCAAAAGAAAGAGGGAACAGTTCCATCTCCGCATCTATAGAATCAATCTGGGGGAGGGACTCTGATTAACCAAGCCTTCTTGACGGTTTACTGGATTGCAGGCACCATCGTAGGTCATTCTGTGCATCACCTCCATTAATTTTCACCATGATATAGGTGCCATTTTTATCCTCATTTTACAGATGAGCAAACCGAGTCTTCCAGACATTTAATAGAGAGTGTGCAGAGACGGGCCACCTTTTTCTGTAAAGAACTGGATAGTAAATATTTCAGGCTCAGCAGGCCATCTGGTCTCCATCACAGCTACTCGACTGTGTCGGAGCGTGAAAGAAGCAGCACACAATATGTAAACAAAAGAGCATGGTTGTATTCAAATAAAACTTTTCATCAAAATTCGAATTTTATAATATTCATGTGTCAGGAAATACTATTCTTTTGATTCTTTTTCCCAATCATTTAAAAATATAAAAACCATTCTGAGCCCATGGGCCATACAAAAATAGGCAGCAGGCTGGATTTGGTCTTTGGGCTGTTGTTTGCTGACAGTTGAGTCATTTGCCCAAAGCCACACAGCTAAAAATGGTGGACCCCAGCCTTAGGTCCGGGCAGCGGGACTCTGGAGTCCACACACTTAACCACATCAGCCTCTCATTGTGTAAAAATGTATTATTATTGAAGAATTGAGTCAATGAGACTGGAAGGAAATACTTAAGACTTTGAAATAAGCAAAGGATACTACTGGACAGGCTCTCAGTGGAATGCCAGAACCTTCAAGGATATGGCTTGGCCATTTTATACTCTCTCTTGGAGCAAAATAGGGGCACCTGGGTGGCTCAGATGATTAAGCATCTGCTTTCAGCCCAGGCCACGATCCCAGGGTCCTGGGATCAAGCCCCACATTGGTCTCTTTGCTCAGTGTGGAGCCTGCTTCTCCCTCTGCCCTTCCCCTTGCCCGTGCTCTCTCTCAATCTCTCTCTCTCTCTCTGACAAATAAATAAAATCTTAAAAAAAAAAAAAAAAAAGAGTTCTAGCCACTACAGGGACAATGATAAAACAGCAAAATTCAGGACATATTAGAAATACAAGTCATGGGGCGCCTGGATGGCTCAGTCAGTTGAGCAACCAACTCTTGATTTCAGCTCAGGTCATCATCTCAGGGTCATGAGATTTAGCCCCGTGACAGTCTCCGAGCTCAGTGTGGAGTGGCCCATTGCACACCCTCCTAGTTTTCCTAGTTCTTGTCCTGCCAATCAGTTAGTCCCCACCCAGTGTGTTTGGATTCGACGCCAGGCTAACCACAGAGATTGTCGCCCAAGGGAGTCTACTGTGGCCCAATCATCACACTGACCTTGGTCTATTGAAATGCTTTGTTTTCGGGTGCCTGGGTGGCTCAGTTGGTTAAGCATCTGCCTTCAGCTCAGCTCATGATCCTGGAGTCCTAAGATAGAGTCCCGCATGGGGCTCCCTGCTCAATGGGTAGTCTGCTCCTCCCTCTGCCCTTCACCCTGCTTGTTCTCTCTCTCGCTCTGTCTCAAATAAATAGTCTTTAAAAAAAAAAAAAAGAAATGCTTTGTTTTACCAGGATCTGCCTCCAAATATGGAGCACCCCAGGAGAAGAAGTTATTTCTTAATTCTTAGCCCCTACCCTCAAATGCATTCTGTGAGTTTCAAGCTATCCTGAATAGTCACCTCCTTGGGCTTACCTAGAATTTTCTGGTTTTTCTCTGGTCTACGGCAGTGGTTTTCAAAGTGTGGTCCTCAGACCAGCAGCATTGACATCACCTGGAAGCTTCTTTGAAATCGAAATTCTCAGGCCCACCCCCAACCTACTGCATCAGAAACTCTGGGGGTGAAGCCCAGCACCCTGTGTTTTAACAATCCCTCCAGGTAATTCTAATGCAAGTTCAAGTATAAGAACCACCCACCGACGGCATCTTTGCTCAGGAGGCAGGGGTCTGCTCCATGGTCCACTCCAGTGCTTGTGTCCTGGGACTCTGGCCACTTGTCAGAAGCCACACTATGAAGCCTGTTGATCCCTCCTCTGCTTCTCCAGGCCGGCTTTTCCACTTTTTTCTGTTGATAAGCCTTGTCCTGACTGGACCGCCCACCAGGTTCCTCTTTCTGGCATGAGGATGATCTCAACTTTGGCACAGAGAGCAGAGCTGATGCACACACACCAGAGCAGAAGGAAGTCATTCCTGACCCAGTGCTCCAGCTCTGCACGTCCCGAAAGACATCCTCTCCCAACTGTGGCCCTTGTGACATTGTCATATATATAATAAGAAATATATATTTGGTCTTCCTCTCTAGTTCCTGGCACAGAACTCCCAAAACCCTTGTAACTTCCTAAGTCCTAAGAGGAGAAAGGAACAGCTTTTGTTATAATATTTGGCTTTTGTCCCCAGTTCCTGAAATAGCTCTGGAGTGTGAAATGTGAAAGGAGCATCTTTTGTGATTCCTAACAAGGCCCTTCCAACCACAAATGAATTTATGTTAATGAGGCGACTTTTGAAAAGGATGGGGGCTGGTTGCCAGAGGAACTGGCTATGTGATTAGAGGGTTGGAACTTTTAGTCCTACCTTCACACCGCCGCCTCCAAGGAAGGGAGAAGGGGAGAAGCGATTATGGCCAATGATTTAATCAATCATGCATACCTAATGAAACCTCCAAAAAGTCCTAACTGAAGGGGTTGGGACAGGTGGGGAAACGCATCCACATGCTGGGACGGCGGCATTCCTGGAGAGGGCTTGGGAGCTCCGTGCATACCTCGCCCTATGAATCTCTTCCGTCTGGCTGTTCCTAAGTGGTATCCTTTATAATAAACTGGTATATGTAAATGTTTCCCTGAGTTCTGTGAGCCATTCTAGCAAATTATCGAACTTCAGGAGAGCCATTAGGAACCTCTGATTTGTAGCCAAGTCGGACAGAGTTGTGGGTAACCTGGGGACCCACTACTTGGGATTGGCATCTGAAGGGAGGGCAGTCTTGGGATGCCTGGGTGGTTCAGTCTCTTAAACATCTGCCTTCAGCTCAGGTCATGATCCCAGGGTCCTGGGATCGAGCCCCACATCGGGCTCCTTGCTCAGCAGGGAGCCTGCTGCTCCCCCTGCTTGTGCACACTCACTCTCTTTCTCTCTCTCTCTTTCTGGCAAATACATAAATGAGTTATTTTTTAAAAATGAAGGGAGGGCAGTCTTGTGGGACTGAGCTCTTAATCTGTGGGGTCTGACACTATCTCTGGGCAGATAGTGGCTGAATTGAATTGAATTATAGGATACCCAGTTGGTGTTGGCAGAGAATTGGAGAATAGATGGGTGTGAAAAACCCACAATTTGCTGTCTTAAATACTGTGAGGAGAGAGAGAAATGGAGTTTCATTCTTCCTTTCCCCTCTCAACCCTACAAAATAGGAGCAGTCCTCCAGAACTGTCTTTTTAGACTCCCTGACAAAATAGCAATACTTTCTTATTATTTTCTGTGTTTTCTGGTTTCCATACAATGTGCAAAGATTTTGTTTATATCGGGGGCAGGGGTAGTGATTTTATTTAAAAAGGCAAAACAAAAAATGTTGAGACAATGATCCCAGTTTTGAAAGAAAGATGTGTGTGTGTGTGTGTGTGTGTGTGTAAGACACCGGTGGTGGTCATTGCTGGCGATAGGATTATAGGTAATTTTAGTGGTTTACTTGCCTTCTCATTATTTTCCAACTTCTTACAAAAATGATTGAAGCTAGATACATCATGCATAACATCCTCATTTCTTATTATCTCATGTTACCTAAATGATCCATCAAATTGTAAGGAAATCATGAGTTTCTCATTGTGTTTAAGTCAAACTGACTTGTCTGGGGTCCAGCAGCACATCAAATAATCTTGAAAACACTTAGCAGATCCTCAAAAATGAAGGCCTATAAAGCCACGGATCTGGACCCAAATGCCGGCCCCGCAGCTGTATTCCCAGGACACTGAACAGCGCCCGACCCTCGGATGACACTGAGTAAGTGAACAGAGCACTCAGCAGCCTCTGTTTCCCAGAAGCTGTCCTCAGTTACACTGGGCATGGATTTTGCTCTTTTTGGTCCAATTCAGTTGCTTCTAAAGAAGGAAACCTCTCTCCCTGTTTACCATGCAGGACTTAACACAGACGAATGCTTCATCCTTGAAAAAAGTCGTGGAAACTGTATATACTTTATGGTCAGATAAACCTGGCACCAAATCTCAGCCTCCTGCGTACAACCGAAGTCTGCTCATTAGGGAAATTCTGCATACATCTATGTACAAAGGCACCAGGAACGGAGGAGCTTACCACCCAGCTGGGTACCTCTCAGGGGTTCTGTTTTCTCCTCTGTCAAATGGAGCTGATAATTACTAGGCAGCGTTGCTCAGAGCCTTAAATCAGTGCACAGAAAATGCCTGGATGTTTGGCAAACAGCTATTTTTATTCATATTGCTGTTGAATTTAAAGACAAATGACTACCCTATAATGTTTTCTGAAATTGAATTGAAATCAGCAAACACGGTCTGACCCTATTTTATTCCAGGCTCTGCACTAGGTAGGGACCTTCAGGATTAGAAAGGGAGGTACAAATCTGTTACTGTGCTCTTAGAAATCATCACCTATAGCTTTACAAAAGTAATCGTGTTTTCCTTGGCAATATCAGCCTGGGGATAAAGAGTCAAAGGTACAGAGTCGCCTGGGTGGCTCAGTCGTTAAGCGTCTGCCTTCTGCTCAGGTCATGATCCCAGGGTCCTGGGATCAAGTCCCGCATCGGGCTCCCTGCTCAACGGGGGAGCCTGCTTCTCCCTCTGCCTCTGCCGCTCCCCTCCTCATACTTGTGCACGCGCGTGTGCTCTCTCCCCCCTCTCAAATAAATAAATACATAATCTCTTTTTAAAAAAGAAAACATTTTTCTGATACTCATTACAGTGGTAAGGAAGGCTTTATTCAAGACCATTGCAATAGAGGTACTGTAATAATTGAAAGATTCAGCTCAACTCCAAATACAGCAGAGATATCTGGGGACTTATAGCCAATGAGCCGAGTGAGGGGTCAGTGGGTGGAAAATTGCTAAGAAGAGACGTCAAGGGTGGGATTTAGCAGGATTCTTGCTCCAACAGGGCTGGATAGCTGGGTAGGCCAAAGATAGGACTGGGGCCAAGGTTGAGGATTCATCAAAAAGTCTCAGGAAAGGGGTGCCTGGCGGCTCAGTCAGTTAAGCATCTGTCTCTTGGTCTCAGCTCAGGTCTTAATCTCAGGGTTGTGAGTTCAAGTCCAGTGCTGGGCTCCAATCTGGGCTCCATGCTGGGCCTGGAGCCTACTTTAAAAAAAAAAAAAAGGCTCAGCGAAGCCTCACTAATTTTTGGTCAAGGAGAGACTCTTTATCATAATGTTGCCTGCTTTAAAATGTGGGTCTTGAAACTGAACAATGTAGTGCAGACAGTACCTGACCAAGGCAGGGCCTAGAAGGATTGTGTCTTTTCTTTTTTTTTTTTTTTAAAGATTTTATTTATTTATTTGACAGAGAGAGGCACAGCGAGAAAGGGAACACAAGCAAGGGGAGTGGGAGAGGAAGCAGGCTTCCCGATGAGCAGGGAGCCCGATGTGGGGCTCGATCCCAGGACCCTGGGATCATGACCTGAGCCTAAGGCAGACGCTTAACGACTGAGCCACCCAGGTGCCCCAGGATTGTGTCTTTTCTTGAGTGGATGTTCTCTCCTATTCACGGTTGACATTAAATTGCTGTGTAGCCATAGCCATTCTGTGCCTGACTTAGAATTAAGATCTCAGGCAAGGAAAGCGTCAGGTGCTTACTCACAAGAACTCTTCTCTTTCCAATCTATCCATCGTCTTACTACCCAAATTATCTTCCTCAAATATATACCTGAGCAACCTCCAATTGTCCACTGAGTAAATCTAACCACCTCAGCATGGCAGATAAGCCATCACAATGAGATCGATTAGTTTGAGTGAATTCCCCCAAATCTGATATCTCAGGTCTAATCCAAACCATCTGCCCTGAAGCAGAGTACTGGGGAGGTGTATGAGGATTCTCCAGAGGAACAGGACCAGTACTATATAGAGAGAGATCTATAGAGGAGATTTTTTTTTAATTAATTTTTTTTATTATGTTATGTTAATCACCATACATTACATCATTAGTTTTTGATGTAGTGTTCCATGATTCATTGTTTGCGTATAACACCCAGTGCTCCATTCAATATGTGCCCTCCTTAATACCCATCACCAGGCTAACCCATCCCCCACCCCCCTCCCCTCTAGAACCCTCAGTTTGTTTCTCAGAGTCCATAGTTTCTCATGGTTCGTCTCCCCCTCCACTTTCCCTCCCTATAGAGGAGATTTATTATAAGAACTCATTCATGAGGCGATGGAGGCCAGTAGTCCCATCATCTGCCATCTGCAAGCTGGAGAACCAGGAAAGCTGGTGGTATAATTCAGTCTAAATCCAAAGCCCTGTGAATTGGAGCGTTAATGGTGTAAGTTCCTATCTGAGTCCAAAAGCCAAGAACCAGGAACACCCATGTCCAAGGGCAGAAGATGGATGGACATCTCAGTTCAACCAGAAAAAACTAATCCATACTTTCTCCACCTTTTTTTGTTCTATTTGGGGCCCTCCATGGATTGGATGATGCCCACATTGGGAAGAGTCATCTGCTTTACTAAGTTCCCCTCTTCAAATGCTAGCGTCTTCTGAAAACACCCTCACAGATACCCCCACAAACAGTGTTTTACCAGCTATCTGGACATCCCTTCAGCCCCACCAAATTGACACATAAAATTAACCATCACAGCAGGGGTGGGCCCTGAGGTGGCTTAAGGGGGTAGGGATGGGCTTCTTTCCAAGACCCCAGAGAAATCTGGGCACAGATGCCACGAGCCACGTCATGGAGGGTTGCTAAGACCAAAACCAGCCAAGTGAGTCCTGAGGTGATCAGGTGTGCTGGGCAAAGGGAAGTTAAACACTAACTCCCCGTGAAGGACGTTTCAGGGAGGGCAATGAGTATATCCATCAAGGCTGGTGGGGGGTAGGTGAGGGGTTCTGGAGATGGAGTTGAGCTCCTACAGTGGCTCCCCCTCATTATGGAAGCATGAGTCTGTGTGCACAGGACAGGTTTCATCACAGGTGCCGTCATGGTTTTGACAGAATGAGACATTTTGAGTCTTTGAGACCATAAAGCTAGAGATTAGACTTAGAACAGGGCAAACAAGGTCTTATCTCATGTGTCACATCTGTCGGGTCATTGGCTATGGGAGTCCTGGGTTGAGAAAGATTCTGAAGATGCATTTGTTTTTAATAGGATAAAGAATAAGAAACAAGGAACAGAAAAATAGAAAATAAATGAGGAACATACATACAAATATAAAGCCCAGTGTTAGCTTAGCACTTGAGGATTGGCTGACTGGATATACAGTAGTCTCCCCCTTATCCGTGGGGGAAACATTCCAAGACCCCCAGTGGATGCCTGAGACTGTGGATAGTACCAAACCTGTTTTTTTCCTTTACATCCTCATGTCTGATAAAGTTTAATTTATACATTAGGCACAGTGAGAGAATAACAACAATAAGTAATAATAAAATAGAACAATTATAATCATATACTATAATAAAGGTTATGTGAATGTGGTCTCTCTTTCTCAAAATATGTGATTGCACTGTACTCAGTCTTCTTGTGCTGATGTGAGGTGATAAGATGCCCACGTGATGACAGGAGGTGGGGTGAATGACAAAAGCTCTCTGACAGAGTTAGGCTACTATTAACCTCTGGCCTCACATCAGAGTAGGATCTACTACTTCCGTAACTGAAACTGTGAAGAATGAAACCAAGGATGGTGGGCGTCGTGGGGGCGGGGAGGGGGACTTCTGTACTGTGTTTCTGGTCAAGCAGAGCATTCACAGGGGCACAAAGTTATCTAAATCTCAGTCTGCTGATGAGACACCTGGGCAGGACTGGCTCCATCTCAGGCCTAGTGATTCGTTTGCACAGACTGGACAGCAGTGCTGGCCTTCCCTCTTCCACTCTTCAGGGCTCGGCAGCCCGCTGAACCCGGCCTCATAAGCATGTGTCGTTGTGGGAAAGAATGCCACGCCATCCAATGCAGCTACTGTGAGCCACCCGGAGCCTACAGTGGGTGCGGCCTCTGACGGAGGCCAAGGAGAGCTGTGCTTCTGGAAGTTTCATGAATATCCTGTGAGGGGCCCGCGAGTTTGCTGCCGCAGCCCCGGGTGCCTGAGCACCCAGCTTGAGAACCATGGCCTAGGTAGCCATTTCATGCCCTTTTATACTAACAGTTCTGTTTTCTCTTTAAAAAATTATTTGCCTGTTTTCTTATTTGAGCTTACTGGCCAGTCACTCGACTGGTGGGGTACACTCAGTGCAAAGAGCCAAAAAACGGTAATATTTTGGCTGTTAGAAGAAAATGATGAGAAAAGGATAAAAATAACTCAGGAAGTCTTAGAAAATGAGACAAGGAACCACGATCTTACTAAATCATCCAACCCATGTCAAAGTGGGTCCTAAAAGACATTTGTTTCCCTTTTGAATCACGGCCAATGTCTGTTGTTTGGTCTTTTTTTTTTTTTTTTTTTAAGATTTTATTTATTTATTTGAGAGCGAGAGAATGAGAGAGAGCATGAGAGGGGGGAGGGTCAGAGAGAGAGGCAGACTCCCTGCCGAGCAGGGAGCCCGATGCGGGACTAGATCCCGGGACTCCAGGATCATGACCTGAGCCGAAGGCAGTCGCTCAACCAACTGAGCCACCCAGGCGCCCTATTTATAACTTTCTAATGGCTTTTTGTTTAATACACTACTGAAATGTTTTACAAAAACAAAAGATTTAAAAAAACCAACAACCAAAAGATTTAAAAAAAAAAAACCAAAATAATTTTTCCTTCCCTACATTGCCCAAACACATATATCCAACTATGTGCTACCTTTAAAAATAGTTATCTTGGGAGGCTCTGCACATTTGAAAAAACTATGCTGGCAGAGCTCAGAAGGAATTGTGCTTCTCTGTATGTGCTTATGAAGACTGGTTCTGAGCCACACGAAATGTCATCATTTTGCACTTACCCTTGTTTTTCATCAGTGGTGGTTCCTGTCTGCTGGCCTCTAAGATTATTAACTAGTAGTCACTAGCAGTGACTACTTGATTCCTGTTATTTGTTCAACAATAAACAATAACTCCTTTCTTTAGGCTAAACCTAATTTTAATTCTTGAATAATAAGTAGACAAATTTTCAGGACCCAAATGAGAGAGAAACCAGTTAAAAGCGGTAATCTTTGGTTCTCTCTCTTTTTTTTTTAAAGATTTTATTCATTTATTTGAGAGAGAGAATGAGATAGAGAGAGCATGAGAGTGGGGAGGGTCAGAGGGAGAAGCAGACTCCCCGCCGAGCAGGGAGCCCGATGCGGGACTCGATCCAGGGACTCCAGGATCATGACCTGAGCCGAAGGCAGTCGCTTAACCAACTGAGCCACCCAGGCGCCCTGTTGTTTGGTCTTGACTGACAACTGGGATAGACTGGAACAGCAGGAGAATAAATAAATTTATTCATTTATTTGAGAGAGTGAGAGAGAGAGAGAGAGAGCACATGAGAGGGGAGAAGGTCAGAGACCACACTCCCAGAGCAAAACGCGGGGGGGGGGGGGGGGGGGGTTGCTGGTTTGTTTTGTTTTGTTTCATCTTTAAAAACCAAGGAAGAGAGAGAAGAACAATGAGAAGAAAGGAAGAAGAAATTGTCGCTCCCCTCACATACATAGCTTTTTATTATTATTATTATTACACATTTGGCAAATATAGTCCCTTGCCTCGAAGCAGTGATGTTTGCATCAAAACTGCTTTAATGCAGGTTGTTAAAGAAACAATGGACGGTCAGAGCCCTGGCAAAAAAACGATGAAAGAATCTTTGGGCTTTTGGGAGTGCCTTCCCTCGGGCTCATTCTGCTCCAACCTCAGCGAGGTGGCCTCATCCAGGCCTGCTCAATTCTTCCTTTTGTCCCGCTTTAAGCATCTTTATAACCTGGTCCTCTGGGTCCTTTAGACCAGAAGAAGGTGAAAGCAGAGCCTCACAGCAGGACGGGATTGCTCAGATTGTGCTGAGCTATTAATTCCTGTGCCCTTTGGAAGTAGGGACTGTTGTTTTTAAACCAGGAGGAACCTAACTATCCAAGTGAATGGGGCCCTCCTGGGTGGTTCCTTAAAACTCCATGAGTCATACAACCAAAAATTGAAAAAACAGATCCTGAGATCCAGGAGTAAGGGAGCGCTTTTTCAGAAACAGGGGTACATTTTTGCTTTTGTTTCCAGATTCCTGAATGTAGGTTTCATGCTGTAGAAATCTGAGCTGGTGGCAAAAGGAGCAAAACTGAATGTGTTGAGCCCCTTGGTTCACAATCAGCATTTTCTTGTCGAACAAGGAGCAGGGGTAAGATTTTGTTCTCATCCCCAAGGCAGCTGTGCTACACCAATGTCAGCGATCCACTGGACGTTGGTAATTTCCCAAGCGAAGTTAAACACTGTGGGCTTGCACATGCGCACCGGCAAGAAAGGAAGCGCTCCCGAGGACAGCCAGTGAGAAGAGCCAGCCCCTCAGCCTACAGCGGGGAGAAAGTGTCTCTTTTTGTAAACTACAACAGAAAAAGGCAAGGCATCGTATTTTAAATGACTAATTAGCTATTTCATGCTGCAGCCGAAGCACTTATCTGTTGACAGAATGTATCACTGTAATGGTTTGGTTTAATGATGTTTGGAAAGTTAAAAGTCTACAATGTGAAACATTCAACTCATTTGCACCATCGTTAAGAAATGAATGAGAGCCGTGGCATTTCAGAGTCCAATGTGGTGCTCTTGCACCCAAAAAGGAACATCCTTTGAACATTTCCCCCAGAGCCCAGGCAGGCCCTAGATTTGGGGCACCAGGAGTGACTAGATCAGGGGGATTACTAACGGTATGGAAATCAAAACCTCTGCCCCAAACTGTCTCCTTGTACTTTAGGAACTGTCGATTTCCAAAGCTAACCAAGGGAATAAACATTTTTTTTTAAGATTTTATTTATTCATTTATTTGAGAGAGTGAGAGAGAGAGAGAGAGAGAGCACATGAGAGGGGAGAAGGTCAGAGGGAGAAGCAGACCCCCTGCCGAGCAGGGAGCCCGATGCGGGACTCGATCCCAGGACTCCAGGATCATGACCTGAGCCGAAGGCAGTCGCTTAACCAACTGAGCCACCCAGGCACCCGGGAATAAACATTTTAAAAATGGCAGGGAAGAGGAATGGCTTGCCTGTAACGCCATCATTAAACAAGCCCACCAGCAACGAGGCACTTGAAGAAAGTGGGGAGGTGGACCTGAGGCTTCGAATGGAGTCTAGTTTAGACTTAAATAAGAAAGTTAATTTTGGGGGGCTCAGTCTGTTAAGCATCTGCCTTCAGCTCAGGTCATGATCCCAGGGTGGGGTCAAGCCCCACATCAGGCTCCCTGCTCAGCGGGAAGCCTGATTCTCCCCCTGCGTCTCCACCCTGCTTATGTTCTCTCTCTTTCTCCCTCATAAATAAATTAAATTTTTAAAAAAGGAAGTTAATTTAGGAACAGGGAAAATGGAAAAATAGAGGTTCCATGGCTTTGAATTCCACCAAAGAAAAGCAACAAAAAAAGAATGTGTGGTACAATTATTATCTAAACCATACAGAATTCTGAGAGTTCATGGAGGAAGCCAGGAATCACAGGTGTTTCCGTAGGGCCAAATGGCCAGTGACACTGAGTGGTTCCCAGATCCAGTTTGGGGGAGAAAGGAATGAGTGGAGACCTCAGAGTTGGGAGCACAGGTGCAGATTGTGTTAACAACAGCAGTAATAGCAACACACACGTTCTTTCCTCCCATGTGATCTTTGAACTTGGTCTTCCTTCTATCCCAAATATGCCCATTTTCACAGGGCTGGCTACTTCTAGTCAGTCACCCTCCATGAGCTTTCCCCAGCCACTGGTCACTCTCCACCATATCACTCTGCTTTAATGCATTCATGGCTTTTTCCACCACCCAAATTTATCTTATTATTTGAGTATTTGTTAATGGTTTCTCTCCAGTGGTGGTAAATGTGTAACAACTGGCGGTGGGGGAAAGGAAATGAAAGTAAATACATATAACACAACTTCCAAATGATAATAAAATATGCAATACTTTTTACTGTAAACTCCATAGAGTCGATCAATTCTCACAGAATGCCTTTGAGCAGTTTTGCCAAACTCCTGTATCTGTAGCCAAACTATGGTTGCAGTTGAACCATGATGTAACCAAAAGAGTTGCATCCCAATCTGTTCTTTTCCCAATAAAAGTATTGTCATTAAATCTGATCTATCATCTGCTATTAAGTGATTTCTCACCCTCACACCAATGAGATTTGCTAAATTGGCACCCCTTTTAGCTTCAGCACTAATGGTTGCCACAGCACTAGCCATCATTTCAGATTTTGTATAGTTGCAAGGATTGGAACAAAATTGTTTATTAATAGCTTGCAAAATTCCTAAAAATGTAACAATCCACTGCGGGGGGGGGGGGCGGAGGGAGGCGACCAGCACAAGCCCTGTACCTCTCCAGCTTGGATGGTACTAAGTTCTATGACAGAATGAAGGATACCTGGCAAATATCAAATACACACAGATCCTTTCTTAACATAAAACATACTAATATCTTCGTTTGGATTCTCTTAAATCTTTCATATGAGATTCTAAGTCTTCCTGGGATGGAAAGACTGGCGAGGGTGCGATCATCCCAACTACGGTTGCCCAGCTACTAAGAGTGGTAATTACCACCTTCATTATTAGAGGATTCTAATGATCAGAGATTTTGGTCAGATGTGAGACTTGGAGCTGCAGACATCCCAACCAATTCTTCTCACTGTCAGACTGTCTTTTTATAGATATTGTGTCATGGATTTCAGAATGTTGAAAGGCTTCTTGTCTCCTGACTCACACTGTTTAATTCTGCCTCCTCATAAAGTCTGCAGTTTCCACTCAGGCTGGTCATGTGATTGGATGTGGCGTTTCTTTCGTTCTTAGGACATGTAAACTATTATTTTGCTAGAGCTGCCATGACAAAGTACCACAAACTGCGTCACTGAAACAACAGAAACTTACCGTCTCACAGGTCTGGAGGCTAGAAGTCTAAAACCAAGATGTTGTCAGCGTTGGTTCCTTCCAAGGGAGAATCTGTCCTATGCCTCTCTCTTAGTTGCTGCTGATGGTTTGGTTTGCTGGCAATCCTTGACATCCCTTGGCTTGTGGACCATCATCCTGATCTCTGCCTTCAATGTGCACGTTGTATTCTCCCCGAGTATTTGTTTATGTCCAAATTTCTCCTTTTAAGAAGGACATCAGGCATATTGAAGTAAGAGCCCTCCCTACTCCATCCAGTATGACCTCATCTTAACTAATTACATCTGCAATGACTCTGTTTCCAAGTTCAAATTCTGAGGTACTGGGCGTTAAGACTTCAACATATGAATTGGAGGAAGGACACGGTCCAATCGAGTAGTGGGTTTGTGTGTGTGTGTGTGTGGGGGGGGGGTGATGGTATCTAACTCTACAGACCTCTGAACTAGATGGGATCATAACGCAAGTAAATGTATTTTCTGTGTAATAATTAAACATTTTTAAACTTTATGGGATCTTGCATTCTTTCACAGCTTTAGGACCTTACAACTCTTAGAGATATTTAAAGATATTTCACACAGCTTTGTCTTGTGGCCAAGAACTCAAGAGGTCATTCTTCTGACAACCTGGTTTGAGTCAACAGTGCACAATGCTGAATAACATGCTATAAATGTACATTATATCTTTGAAAAGCCACTCTGAAACCTTTATTCTGTTCCTCCCATAATTCCTCTGGAAACTCAACAAAAACAGTTCAGTGATTATTTGCTATTAGTCAATTCTAAGATGAGCATTTTTCCTCAAATTAAAAAAAAATTGAGTATAGTTGACACACAATGTTATATTAGTTTCAGGTGTACAACTTAGTTATTTGACAAGTTTTCTACATCATGCTATGCTCACCACAAGTGTAGTCACCATCTGTCCCATTACATCGCTATTATAATATCACTTACTGTATTCTTTATGCTGTGCCTTTTATTCCCATGACTTATTCATTCCATAACTGGAAGCCCGTATCTCCCCGTCCCCTTCACCCATTTTGCCCATCCCCCTTTCTCCCTCCCCCTCCTCTCTCTTTCCTCACATTTTAACATCTCTGAAATCACAATCTGTTTATGATCTTTGGCATGTTGTAGTTTAATTAGCATCATATCTTTTTTTCTTTCTGGTGGGATATAAAATAATGGTATGATCTTAATGGTGTCTTAGTTTCAGTGAAGTACAATGTTAAGTATCTACTATGTGCAAACACTGCTAAGTATCTGGAATATATAGAATAGTAATAGCAAAAAGAAGAAGCTGCCTTCACAGTCTCTTAGGAGAGATAAGTAAACAATAAACTTCAGTGTAGTGATTTGGGGCATAGTTTTTCCTGTAGACTCCTGCTATTCACTTACCCACTGCCCTTTTCATTCATATTGCATTGTAATTATTGGTTCTCTTGCCTGTCTTCTCTAGCAACTTGAAGGCAAGTGCCCTATCTTAATCGACCTTATATTTTCAATGCCTAGGACTGCACATAGCACATAATCAATGCTACATGATTCAATAAATGGATTAAGGTCCTCAGAGCCTACGCTGTGTTGGAAAGTCTCACTAAAGAAAACTTAAATTTTAGTCTCAATTGCCTACCCCACAGGACTTTCAAGCAGGACTGCCCAGAAGGCATATCATTAAGTGGCTTTTTGCTGTAGTGGTTCTTGGTAAAAGCTGGAAAATCATGGCAAAATGTAAGGGTTGTTCCGTGGTCTCTTCTGTGGTCTGTGATGGTTGTTCACAGCCAACCATCAACTGGCCTGCAATATCATTAGGAAATGTGGGGGTGTGAAGGGATGTGAAACAAGAGCTTCCCTCTATTTTAGGGAGTTCAGACAAAATTAAGTCTAGGTGAGCTTTAACTGGTATTTTGATTGGTAAATAGGTGCATGTTCCAAGATTAAGATTTATTTATTTATTTAAAAAGATTTTATTTATTTATTTGAGAGAAAGAGAATGAGAGAGAGAGAGCGGTGGGGGGGGAGGGGTAGAGGGAGAGGGAGAAGCAGGCTCCCTCCTGGGAAGTGATGCGGGGCTCATCCCAGGACTCTGGGATCATAACCTGAGCCAAAGGCAGACGTTTAACTGACTGAGCCACCTAGGCGCCCCAAGATTAAGATTTAATAATGCAAGTGTAATGTAAGTTATCCTCGTCAGTTTCCTATCGCTGCATAACAAATTATCCTAAGTTTAGCAGCTTAAAACAACACACTTTTATTATCCCAAGGTTCTGTGGGTCAAGAGTCTGAGCATGGCTTAGCTGGGTTCTCTGCTTAGGGTCTCACAAGGCTACAAACAAGGTGTTGGCCAGGCTGTGTTTCCATCCGGAGAAGGATCTGCTTCTCAGCTCCCTCAGATTTGTTGGCAGAATTCATCTCCTTGTGGTTGTACGACTGAGGTCCCTGTTTTCTTGCTACAGCCAGGGGTTGCTCTCAGCTCTAAAGGACACCTGCAGTGCCTTGCTGTGTGGCCTTCTCCATAGGCTCTCACAACATGGCTCTGTATTTCAAAGCCAGCAGCAGACAGAGAATCTCTGACCTAAGGGAGAGCCCAGTCTCTTCTAAGGACTTTTATCTGATGAAATCCGGTCCATCCAGGATAATCTCCCTTTCAATTAATTCAAAATCAACTGACTTGGGACCTTAATTACATCTGCAATCTCCATTCCCCTTTGTCATATTCTGTTGGCTAGAAGCAGGTCACAAGTCCCACTCAAACTAAAGGAGAGAGGATTATATAAGGTGTGAACGTTAGGGAGTGGGGATCAAGGGACCCATCTTAGAATTCCACCTATCTTAGCCTACATAGCTTCTCACTGTAATCTCAGGGCAGAACCAGGGGAAAATAATAACTATGAAGTTAATTTCATGGAATTCCAGGGTTGGAAAGGACCATTCCTTGCCTCTAAGTGAATAATCCTTAACCAGACCTGAAAAATAATGTTTATACTTTCACAGATCTCCAGGGAAAGGGATTCTATTTGTAATCAGTCCTTGTGGATAATAAAGTTAGCACTTACTAACCTAAACACCTAAACAAATAACTTTATTTTAACACCATTGCACGGGTACTAGGATTGCCAAAAGTGTGGACTGCGCAGGTACACGGAGCCATCCTGAGATCAGAAAAGCCAGTCTTTGTAAAGTAAATGTAGCACAATTTCCCTGAGCTCCCTCCAAATACAGAAAATGTCAGCTCAGGAGCTCACACACACAGGCACTGCTGGTATCCTTCTTCAGTGATCGATGGGACTTTTTTGTTTTGTTTTGTTTAGTTTTGGTATCAAGCAGAAAATGCAAAAGAGGAGACAGTTACCACACACCAAACCCTTGCCACTCCACATGTAGTCTGTGGATCGGCAGCATTGACATCGCTTGAGAGCTTGTTAAAAATGCAGACTCGGTCGCCTGGGTGGCTCAGTCATTAAGCGGCTGCCTTCGGCTCAGGTCATGGTCCCAGGGTCCTGGAATCGAGCCCCGCATCGGGCTCCCTGCTCGGTGGGAAGCCTGCTTCTCCCTCTCCCTCTGTCTGCTGCTCTGCCTACTGTGCTCTCTCTGTGTTAAACAAACAAACAAATAAATAAATAAATCTTAAAAAAAAAATGCAGACTCTTGGGCTACACTTCAGACCTGTTGAATCAGAATCCTCATTTTAACAAGATCTCCAGGTATTCATGGGCATGTTAAAGTCTATGAGGTCTGTATTAAACTTTCCAGAGCATTGTCCTCAGCCCTTAGCCAAACAGCTCGGGATATCCAGTGTCTCTCAACCGGTCTCTACTTTGCAGGAATTACTGTCATTTTATTATTTGTTGTTGTTGTGAGTCTATCATTTATGTACTTATTTCTCAGCTTTATTGAGATCTAATTTACATTTAACACTGTATAAGTTTAGGGTACACAATGTAATGATTTGATATAAGTATGCATTGCAAAATTAGTACCACAGTAAAGTTGGTTTACACATCTCTCATCTCACATGCTTACATTTTTGTGTGTGATGAGAACTTTGAAAATCTACTCTCCTAGCAACTTTCAAATATACAACAGAGTATTGTTAACTATAGGTACTGTGCCGTATATGACTTCCCCAGAATTTATTCATCTTACAATTGGAAGCTTGTACCCTTTGACCACCTTTACCCATTTTCCCCTTCTCCCACATCAAGCATTTTATTTTTTTTATTTTTTTTAAAGATTTTATTTATTTCTTTGACAGAGAGAGACACAGCGAGAGAGGGAACACAAGCAGGGGGAGTGGGAGAGGGAGAAGCAGGCTTCCCGCCGAGCAGGCAGCCCGATGAGGGGCTCGATCCCAGGACCCTGGGATCATGACCTGAGCCAAAGGCAGACGCTTAACGACTGAGCCACCCAGGCGCCCCAAGCATTTTAAACATAATCCAAAATCATTGCTCTGACTACTATTTCACTTTGCTGACAGAGGTATGGAATCTGATCTATTAACAGTTTCTCTGTAAGATGAGAGACTACATTATTAGGATTTTGCTAACTTATTTTTTAAAGGTTGCACTTATGACCTGTTTGTTAGAAAACAGTTCAGTTAGGAACTTATATGGACATACTTGGTTGCATTCTAAAACCAATTTGGGGGGCACCTGGGTGGCTCAATCTGTTAAGCGACTGCCTTTGGCTCAGGTCATGATCCCGGGGTCCTGGGATAGAGCCCCACGTTGGGCTCCCTGCTCAGCAGGGAGTCTGCTTCTCCCTCTCCCTCCGTGTGCTCACTCACTCTCTCTCTTTGTCTCTCCTTCTCTCTCAAATAAATAAATAAATATTTACCCCCCCAAAAAATTTGGTGGTGTGGCAATGACCAAAATATCAATATCCTTAATTTATATTATATGTAGAACATGCATATATATATCTGACTCTTTGCTTCATCAAAGGCTATATGAGACTCCAGCAAACTTCTAGGGAAACTTGTCATCTTCACATGTAGATCCTTTCTAGGGTCTACTACAGTATTTTAGAGCAGAAGCTGAATTAGTAAGGGCACGAGCCTGGAAGACAGGGCTGTGGCTACATGTGTGAGCGAGAAGGAAGCAGGTGGGAAAAGAGAACAGGAAAAGGGGGTTTTGTTTGTTTCTCCGTAAGCCAGGTGCCATGGGTCCTTGTGAGCAGTCTCTTCGCCAGCTTTGGAAACGGCTCAGGTTACATTACAACTGCACTAACCACAGGCTCCTCACAAATCTCTGGAGGACAATGTGAGTCTTACTAGAGATTTTGTGGAAGACCAAGCGAAGGCTTACATTGCATCTTAAACTGCAAACAATCAAATACAATTCCCCATTAGACCTTTCTGTTATCTCCCAGCTCTGGGCTGCCCTACAAAGTCTCTCCCAGTGTATTTTCCTCCCATACCCCTAGCTTTTCCATCTCCTCCACCCCTTAATATTCATCCTTTCCTACAAGAACAACGTGGCCCTGTCTCAAATCTTTCCATTTTGGATAACTGCACATTACTTAATAGTCTCTTTAAGAAAGATCATTTCACTTTGCACCCAGGAAAAAAATGACCCTCCAGTTATGGGGCTCGATCCTCCTTATGGGGCTGTGAGGATTATGAATAATAAATGGCCTACAGTTTAACCTAGTGGTTCAGGGTTTAGGTCTGGGGTCAAGGTTCTCCTCATGTAAATTACTCAGCCCCGCTAAGCCTCACTTTCTTGATATATAAAATGAAGTGTGGGCTCTGAACAACACAGGCTGTGTCTTGAATAATAAAAGTAAAGCCTACCTTATGCACTTGGGGAAATAATATCAGACATCATATGAAAAGGACTTCCCCAATCCCAGTGCCTGGCACAAATAATAAGTGGGTTATAATAGCAGTTGTTAAATAATTCCCAAACTCAATCATTCCAAGTAAATGAGGGTCTACCAAAATAACTCCTAAGTACTCTTTCAATAAGCATCTATTTAATGACTACTGAATGCATAGTACTGTAAAAACAAAATAAGAAAAAAGAAAGTAGGAGATAAATAAGCATCTAATGAGAGCCAGCTATCTGCCAGGCACTTTACATTTATCACCTTATTTATTCCTTCAGATAACATAATGAGAGAGATTTGTATCCCCATTTCTACGAATAATGGGAGAGAGCTTTGAGAGCTTCTATAACTTGCCCAAAAGGCACAGATCTGAGTGTGTACCCAGGTCTGTGTGGCTCCGGAGCCCTTGCCCTTCTATAAATTGCAGTGCCTCAAAAGTAGAATATATGAGGGGTGCCTGGGTGCGCTACCAGTTCAGCATCCGACTCAGAGTTATTTCAGCTCAGGCCATGATCTCGGGGTCTTGGGATTGAGCCCCACCCCGGGTCTGCACTCAGCATGGAGTCTGCTCAAGACTCTCCCTCCCTCTCCCTCTGCTCCTCCCCCCCACTCTCTCTCTCTCAAATAAATAAATAAATAAATTTTTTTTTTATTTTTTTAAGATTTTATGTATTTATTTGACACAGAGAGAGCACAAGCAGGGGGAGCTGCAGGCAGAGGGAGAGGGAGAAGCAGACCCCCCACTGAGCAGGGAGCCCGATGCGGGGCTCGATCCCGGGACCCCGGGATCATGACCTGAGCCGAAGGCAGCCGCTTAACCGACTGAGCACTCAGGTGCCCCTAAATAGATCTTTTTTTTTAAAGTAGAATATGTGACCAAATCTTAAATTCTAAAGAGGAAAAGAGAAGGGTTAAATGAATAGAAGGGAGCAGAGAGAAATATGGGAAGTAGGAAGACAGAAAGGAGAATCAGATGTTGAGAGCAGGATGAGAATGGCAGGAGGGAGCTGGGAGGGTGACTCCTCCAGTCGCATTGCCAACAGCTCACGGAGAGCCAGCACCCTGCACTGACCCTTCCCACCTTAGGTGATGTGTGAACTAGATCCAGGAGGAAATGCATCACTTTTGCTGCTTACCAACAACTTCAGCTAGTGACAAATGATCTCACCCTCTCCTTTGAGAGGTTCAGACAGAAGTACTTTAGGCTTCTATGTACATTTTAATTCTCTGTCTTATTTACAATTTAATTTTGTACGACCCAAATAACTGTCTCATATGGGCTCATCTCATTCCCATAACCAGACTGTAAAACACACAGTGCCTGTACCTTGGTTTACTATTCTGTAAGAAGATGGTCGTGGATGAAAACACATTACTAAATCTTATGAAACCTTTCTAAGAAGAAACTGGAAAACAGAGCTTGGGATAGAGAGAGTTATTTTGAGTGTGAACAACAGAACAGAGAGCTCAGACATAAAACCAAGCATACATGGTCAACTAATTTTTTACAAGGGTGCAAATACACATAGTTAAAAAAGGATTCAAGTAATGGTTTAGGGAAAACTGGATGTCCCACATGCAAAAGAATGAAACTGGACCCCTATCTTATACCACGCACAAGTATTAACTCAAAATGGATCATAGATTTCAGTGTAAGACCTGAAACAGTAAAACTCCTGGAAGAAGACATAGTGGAAAAATCTTGGCAATGGTTTCTTGGATAAGACACCAAAAGCCCAGGCAACAAAAACTAAAATAAACAAGAAGGGACTGCATTCAACTAAAGAGCTGCTTCAAAGCAAGCAGTCAGTAAATTGAAAAGTCAACTTACAGAATGGGAGAAAATATTCACAAATCACCTATCTGATAAGGGGTTAATATCCAAAATATATAAAGAACTCATACAACTCAATAGCAAAAAAGCAAACAATCCAATTAAAAACTGGAGGAGGAACTGCAGAGACATTTTTCCAAAGAAGACAAATGAAAATATCCTCAACATCAGTAATCATCAGGGAAATGCAAATCAAAAATCACAATGAGGTATCACCTCACACCTGTTAGGATGGCTATTGTTAAAAAAGACAAGAGATAGGGCGCCTGGGTGGCTCAGTTGGTTAAGCGACTGCCTTCGGCTCAGGTCATGATCCTGGAGTCCCTGGATCGAGTCCCGCATCGGGCTCCCTGCTCGGCGGGGAGTCTGCTTCTCCCTCTGACCCTCCCCCCTCTCATGTGCTCTCTCATTCTCTCTCTCTCAAATAAATAAATAAAATCTTTAAAAAAAAAAAAAGACAAGAGATAATAAATGTTGGTGAGGATGTGAAGAAAAGGTAACCCTTAAATAATGGAATATAAAATGTTATAACCATTATGTAAAACAGTTCTCAAATATTAAAAATAGAACTACCATATGATCAAGCAATCCCACTTCTGGGTATATATATATGAAGTAATTGAAATCAGTATCTCGAAGAGATATCTGCACATCCATCTTCACTGTAGCATTATTCACAACAGCCGAGATAAGGAAACAACCTATGCCAGTCAATGGATGAATGGTTAAAATCGATGCAAGACACACACACACACACACACACTCACACACACGCACACGCACAATGGAATATTAGCCATGAAAAAGAAGAAATCCTGTCACTTGCAACAATATGGGTGGACCTTGAGGGCATTATGCTAAGTGAAATAAGTCAGGCAGAGAAAGACAAATACTGTATGATCTCACTCATATGTGGAATCTAAAAAAGCCAAACTTGCAAAAACAGAGAGCAGAATGGTGGTTCCCAGGGGCTGGGGCGGGGGGGGGGGGGGGGGGCGGTGGTTGGGAGATTGGGGAGATGTTGTTTAAGGGAACAAACTTACAACTAGAAGATAGTAAGTTCTGGAGATCTAATGTACAGCCTGGTGATTATAGTCAATGCTATTATATTATAAACCTCAAAGTTGATAAGACTAGATCTTAATTGTTCTCACCACAAAAAAGGATTGAAAATTATGTGATGTAATAGAGGAGTTAGCTAATGATAGGATGGTAATCACATTGCAATATATAAATATATAAACCAACACATTGTACACGTTAAACCTACACAATATTATATGTCAATTATATCTCAATTAGAAATTCAAGAATAACAAAGAGTAAGTAACAGATTTTGGAAATACATTGCCATATTTATGAACATATCTTGCTGGTTCCACGGAGGTGAGGGTGTCTGTCCCCTAAGGGGAGTGGCTCCTGGTCAGCTGCCCTGGGAAGAGACCAGTCGGGGGAATAGACTCAGGGGGAGGAGGGCTATTTTCTTGGCTCCTCATCTGGTCCACACGCGGCCCAATCTCAGTGTTACAGAATCACCTGGAGCACTTCTGTTGTGGTAGGAGCTGTTCCTTGTCACAGGGCAAGAACCTTGGGGGCATGCAGGGAGCGTGCAGAGGAGAGGACCTCAGGTCAGGCCCTAGCTGTAGTTTCCCTGAATCATTCTCTGTGACACATAGCCTTTTGTCATCCGTACAGCCTGTCCTGCACCCGATCAGGTCCACACCCACACTTGGGTCAGAGTGATCCAGGGAAATGCTGGATCCCCTCCCTTGAGGTCAGAAGATGGGACCAGCAGAGAGCCAGGTGGGCTCAGAGCCTCAAGGCACTCCCAAGGGGGGGTTACTTTGCGGAAGCCACTTAACCAGTCTGTCTCACTTCCCCATTTGTAGTATCAAAAGAAACATCTACCTCTCGGGGTTGCCATGAGGATTAGAGAAATATGTATGGAGTGACTGGAATTTACATATTCATTCATTGTTTGTTCATCTCATCCCCTATTACTCTAATTATTACCTGCCAAGCACCAGGCAACAGAAACACAGCAGTGAGCAAGACAGATCAAGTTCCTGCTCTCTTGACGTTAATACTCCAGTGAGGAGGAGAGACGGACCATCAGCCGGTAAATGCGGTCAGCACCTGATTTGGATGCCCATGATTGATTCAGGAAAAACCTGTAAAGGGTGAGGGAACCAGGAGCAGGAAAGGCAAGAAGCTGAGCAGAGGTGTGAGGTAGGATCTCACCTTGGCCTGGTCAGTGGGGGCTCTGGCCTACAGACCACACCTTCAGAGTTGTACTTTGAAGTAAGAAGACGGAGCATTTGTACCCCTGTTTCTGTCCGTCCTTGGCCACCCCAGGTGAAGTGGCTCCTCAGTCAAGGGAGAGACTGCAGAGCTGGTCACAGGTACGGGTTGTCACAGAGGTGGCATTTACGGGCAGTGGGCTGTGGGCACACTGGCTGGTCAAGGCGCTCTGGCCGGGGCCGCAACAACACCTACAGATGTTCCAAGGGGAAAAGTCACATAGCGGTAGATGTGAGGCGAGAAGGAGCATTCAGGGACATGAAGGAGACTGTGATTGCGTGGCCACGAGCCAGGGCTGGATTCAGATCTTGTGGAACCTGAAGCTTACAATTTGGGGGCCTCCTTCAGAGTAGAAGAATATGTAAAATCATGAAAATAAAACCAGTACAGACATGAAGATTTATTCAAAATGAGAAATGAGGACAAATCACAAATAATAAAAGCTAACAAATGCCTCAAACATCACAAAATCCACCAGAAAAAAACCCCATGATATTTACATGAACTCCCTGACACACCTCTACATTGTTTGGCTATATTTTCTTGATGATGTCTTCATGTGATAATGGTTTGGTAATATACCATCTTTTAAGAGAATAAAGATATTTTGATCTTTCCCCTAAAATGGTAGTCCAAAAAAAAAACAAACAAAAAAAATCAAACTTTTTTTGTTATTGTCACTGTTTTGTTGTTACTGTTGCTTTTTTAAGTTTCTTTGAGCTTTGGAACTCGTTATTTGTCGAAATCATGTGACTTTTTAGGATTATTGTCAAGTTTGGAGAAGTCTCTATGAAGTGTCTTTCCTAAATGAGCTGTGAGCTTTGGAAAGATGTACCACAGCTAGCTTCAGACTCCACACATTTCAAGCTCACTCTTGTCTCCTGCTAGCCTCATCTGGTGGTTGCTGCGTGTCGTGGGACTTGTTCTTAGTGAGCTGCCTGCATATGACCATGATTGGCGATGAGAGTTTTCCAGGACAGTAAATCAGCTTCCCCTTAGCCAGCTCCCCAAAATTCCCACAGCCACGCCAGTGCTACCTGGCAAGGGGGAACAGGAGGGAGGGACAACCGGAGTAAAAAGAGAGAGTAGACTTATATTTTAACTGATGGTTGCCAAAATATTTTATTTTTGCAGCATTTACAAAAACACACAAGCATGTGAAAAGATCCCTAGGGCCCCCCCACCCCAGGACTTAGAAAAGGACGTGGTAGGCGAGGGGCTCTGAAATGGAAGCTTCACTAGCTTTGTCCTAAATTCGTCTCTGTTGGTGAGGGACTCTTAGAGCAGGTGACATAGACGCCAAAAACACTGAGTTAGCACTCAATAAATGATTGTTAATTGGAGATTCATGGTGAACCCACTGTGGTCTCTGAAGACAGGGATCCTTGGCTCTGTCCTAAGACTCAGACCAAATGATGGAAGGCCAGGAAGGTAGTGCTAGCCCAGGAAAGCTTCTTTTAGACCAGAAGTTGCCTGCATCAGAGACCCTCCCTAAAATACCCTATTTCCGGTCTTTGGCCACCCTTGCCTACAGGCAATAAATGGTAATGGGCTGTGCAGGGTTGGTTGGAATCAGTGAAGATTTTAAATCAGCGCATTGTTTGGCTATGTTATGCATCTTCTCATCCTTTGCTGGGTCTCTGGTTTAAGGGAGTCCCTGTGCCTGCCAGGTGTCCCTGATTAGAACATGTGTCTCCCAGCCTTGTAATTATTTACCTGTCCAGCTCCCTTACAAGAATGAGCTGGGCCAGGGCAGGATCCTGGCTTATTTATGTGCCTAGCACACAGCCTCGCATACAGAGGCATTCAATCCATGTTGTGAGATGAATACACAATTGCCCATCCAGGAATGTAGATAAAGGGAAAAAGCATTCCACCAGTTTCTTTATTTTATCTCTAATTCCCAAGGGCAGGTAAGTTAATACTTTGTTCACTGTGGTCCATAATGTACTGCTTGGCCCTGAACGATTTAAGAATATTTCTGTTTTTCAGGTCATTTGCAGAAAGCACAAAGCTAGTTTAATTAAATAATTTGCACTGGTGGATGGAAAGCATTCACAAAATAAAGCAGAAATAACCCACAATACATAGTTTTCATTCTGGTAATTCTGCACCAAAATATGAAACAGATTCTCTTTCTTATTTTTGAGAAGGACAAGAGAGCTTCTTGTCTAGAAGCACTGTTGCCTTTGTCAATAAATAAAAGGTCCTTGTGTTTGCAAGGATTTCACATGATGTACTAAAAAAAAAAAGGCGTGTAAAGTTTTCCAAAGCAAGTGTGCTCACCAGATTTATGCAAACCACTTAATTACAGAGGGTTCAGAGGAATCAACCACACTTCTGTGCAGTGCTAATAGAAAGGCTACGCGACGTCTAGGGGTTTTCTCCTTTGGGTTTCTTCTTTCCTCCCTAGCTTTCACAGATCCAACAGGAACAACCGCAACAACGAAACTCACAAATTATTTTTGAATTACAGCTGAAAATTTGAAGCATATTTCAAAGGGACTGGCAATATTTGACATCAAGCTAAATTAATAGCAGAAAGAATATTTTTTTCTCCTGTATTGAAACTACTAACAGTGTTGAATAAAAGCAACTGAAATCCTTCAAAAACTTTCTAGGGCTCTCAAATAAACCCTGGATTTAGATAAAAGCCTCCTTAACTCCAAAGATTTCAAAGGAGTTAAACAACATAAATATATTTTTTAAAATTTTTTATTGTTATGTTAATCACCATACATTACATCATTAGTTTTTGATGTAGTGTTCCATGATTCATTGTTTGTGCGTAACACCCAGTGCTCCATGCAGAACGTGCCCTCTTTAATACCCATCACCAGGCTAACCCATCCCCCCACCCCCCTCCCCTCTAGAACCCTCAGTTTGTTTTTCAGAGTCCATCATCTCTCATGGTTCATCTACCCCTCCGACTTCCCCCCCTTCATTCTTCCCCTCCTGCTATCTTTTTTTTTTTTTTAACATACATTGTATTATTTGTTTCAGAGGTACAGATCTGTGATTCAACAGTCTTGCACAATTCACAGCGCTCACTATAGCACATACCCTCCCCAATGTCTATCACCCAGCCACCCCATCCCTCCCACCCCCCACCACTCCAGCTACCCTCAGTTTGTTTCCTGAGATTAAGAATTCCTCATATCAGTGAGGTCATATGATACATGTCTTTCTCTGATTGACTTATTTCGCTCAGCATAACATCCTCCAGTTCTATCCACGTCATTGCAAATGGCAAAATCTCATTCCTTTTGATGGCTGCATAATATTCCATTGTAAATATATATATATATATATATATATATATATATATATATATATATATACCACATCTTTATCCATTCATCTGTTGATGGACATCTAGGCTCTTTCCATAGTTTGGCTATTGTGGACGTTGCTGCTATAAACATCAGGGTGCATGTACCCCTTCGAATCCCTACTTTTGTATCTTTGGGGTAAATACCCAGTAGTGCAGTTGCTGGGTCATATGGTAGCTCTATTTTCAACTTTTTGAGGAACCTCCATACTGTTTTCCAGAGTGGCTGCACCAGCTTGCATTCCCACCAACAGTGTAGGAGGGTTCCCCTTTCTCCGCATCCCCGCCAACATCTGTCGTTTCCTGACTTGTTAATTTTAGCCATTCTGACTGGTGTGAGGTGGTATCTCATTGAGGTTTTGATTTGGATTTCCCTGATGCCGAGCAACAACATAAATATTTTTATAAAAAAATTAAAATCTAGACAAATCCTGAAAACAGTAAGCAGAGATTCACCTTGGATAGTTGGGAAGTATCTATATTTATCAAATATATATGTTTGTAAGGCAAGAAGAGCTTTAGTGTCATTACTGAAGGAATAACGGGCTGGTAAATGGAATTTTATTAAGTAAAAGTTACTCTCTGTTAAAATACTAATAAGAGTAAGCTAATCTATGTGGCTTCAGGTGATAGCCCTCTAACCACCAGCTCTATTTTTAAGGGTAATTATGAATGATATTGAAAGTTTTTGCCTAACTGCCCTCAACTATTTCTCTGTACCCTGCCTGGTCTACTAGTATGTGAAAATCCGACATCAGCCTCATTATCGGTCCCTGCTAAAATCAGTTAGCTTTTATCAGTTGCTAATACCTCTAGTTTGATTGGCATTTGCGCTAGCAAGGCTGTGAAGGTGAGAACTCTGGGTTGGGTTGGGCAGGTGGGCTGCAAAGGTCAGGAAAGATGAACACATAAAATGGTATCCAAAGCCTGGTTAAAAAAAAAAAATCAACTGTCTCTGAGAGATAAATATTCACTCCCTATGTGGAACCTGGGCTGTAGTCAGCTCCCCAAGTCATGCCAGCTTGAAGGCTTCACAGGAGATGGCAGATGACCTTCTCCGGGCCCGTGTTCTCCTCTCTCCCCATGTGATGTGAGCTAGTGGTCAAGCCCATGGGTGCTGCAGCCAGATTTACAGTTCAGGTGTATGACCTTGAACAAGGTACATTTTTGTTTACACATGTCTGCCCCATTAAAGTGTAACTTCCATGGGGGTGAGCACTTCCTGTAGCTTGCAGCCATAGACGTGGGCCTGGTGCTTAGTAGCTGCTCGATGCGGATTCTTGAATGAGTGAATGAAGGATTTAACCCCTCTGGGCCTAGTTTTTTCATTTGGAAAATGAGGATAATAGTAGCACTCAATATTAATATATATAGCAACCAGTGTCAAAATGCAGGCACGAGTTTTAACTACCCCCAGGCCCTTTATGTTCTTCCTGTTCAGGGAGAACATGGTTTCAGGATATGCAGCTGCCGACAAAGGGGGACGGATAAAGCCACCACAGGTGGGTCCTGTTACGTGTTATTTAATCGTGTTTACTTGGAAATTCACTCTGCTCTTTCAAGAAAGAGCTTCGGTGGTACAGATGTCCTTACGCTCTTATTTTTGTTTTCACAGGCCAGCCACTTATTTTAATGAGATGAAAATGACTCAAAATGTGATTGAGGAAGGAAGAGGGGTAGGAGCAAATTTTCAGTTACATTTCAGAGCTCTCATTCTCATTCCACTTATACAACTTGAGTGGGAAAATATTTTTAGAAGTCAGTATGCTCAGTTACAAAATAAGTGTATAAACAAACTGGTATCTTTCCTACAGATGGCTGTGTTCAGTTGGAAAAAAAATAATGGAAATATTTTTGCAATAGCAAAATTATATATTAAACACCAATGAATAAACTTAAGAACTATGAGGGCCTATATGAAGAATCCTCTACAACTTTATTCAGAGACATAATAGAAAATATATCAATGAAGAGACATACTTTATTTGTGGATGGAAGTTTCATTATTATAAAGGCATCAGTTCCCAAATTAATTTAGAAATTTAATGCGAAATTTTCCATAGTATTTTCCTTGGATCTATTCAAAATAATTTTAAACCTCAACTTTTTAGGCTAAACTTATGAGAATAACCAATATAATTTAGAAAAACAGGAGAATGTGGTTAAGGAAGGACTTGTCCTATCAATTATTTACCAAAACATATTATAAAGGTGTAATACTTAAAGTGTAGTAAATAAGACTGCTAGTCATGATCCCCTAAATTTATTTCATGACCTACTAAGAATTGTGAACTACAGTTTGAAAAACATCGGTTTATAGATATCAAAAATGGGCAATTTGGTTAAATATATGTCAGTATGATCAGAATATATGCAGCTATTATGTATACTGGCCTTGAAAGGTGTTGACCATATATAGGTAACTAAAAAATTTACTAGAATTGCCCCATTTTGAAAGGACAACAACAAAAATATATGCATATACATACAGAGAAAAAACATACGGACAAATAAGTGCCAATATATTAACAGAGGCTATAGTCCATTTGTCTTTAGCTTAAACCTTACTTCCAATTTTTTGCCATTATAAGTAATACTATGATTACTACCTTTATGAAAAAAATGTTTTCCAAATTTCAGATGATACCCTTAGGATAGGTTTGTAGAATAACGTTAATAAACACTTTTAAAACTACATCCCAAAATTGTTTTCTAAAAGGGTTGGAGCAATTTTCATTTCTGCCCACAATGTATGAATGGCCATTTCCTTGTATCCTGACTCATACTAGAAATCTCATTTTTAAAAAGGAATAAATACAAAATTTAAAAAAAAATATTTGCTCTTCTGATAGGTTAACAGTTGTCACTATTGTTTTATGTCTTTCTATTTCCAGTGAGGTTAAACACTTTTCCATATGTTAGTCATTTGTATTTCCTCTTTTGTGTATTGTTGCAAATGCTTTCTGCCTGGACTATTTCCTTTTGAGTGATGATTACCTTGATGCAACTTTTTTCACTCCTAAAGAATATATTATATAATCTCCTATCAAAACTCAGTCTAAAATTTTCTTCTGTCTAAGGTCCTATCTTATAAAATGAAGAAAAAAAGGGGCGCCTGGGTGGCTCAGTTGGTTAAGCGACTGCCTTCGGCTCAGGTCATGATCCTGGAGTCCCTGGATCGAGTCCCTGGATCGAGTCCCTGGATCGAGTCCCGCATCGGGCTCCCTGCTCGGCGGGGAGTCTGCTTCTCCCTCTAACCCTCCCCGCTCTCATGTACTCTCGCTCTCTCAAATAAATAAATAAATAAAATGAAGAAAAAAAATTTTTTAAAGATTTCTTTATTGGGAAAGACAGAGAAAGTGCAGGGGGGGGAGGGGCAGAGGGAAAGAAAAAGAAAGAGGGAGTCCCAAGCAGGCTCCATGCTGAGTGCAGGGGCAGGCTCGATCTCGAGACCCTGAGATCACAACCTGAGCCTGAACCAAGAGCCGACGCTTAACCAACTATGCCACCCAGGTGCCCCTAAAATAAAGAAAACTTTTAAGATATCTAAGGAACTCTATGCCCTACAAATTTATTGTAACCATTCATTGCCAAAGACAATTTTTATCTACACTTGATACTTCAAATATAATGACTTTTAAATTTCCTTTCCTCCCTCCTCTAAATATGCCCGAGAAGAAATTTTAATTAATATGATGGGATATTAAGAAATTTTATTTATACAGCATAAAATTATCTTCCGGACAACACCGAGTAAATAAAATTATGTAGGGGAAAAAATGTGTCCAACAGACCTAAAAAAATAAAATAAGCTTACTGGGCTGGAACTAATTCTTGGTCTATTTTGAGCAATCAACAGAGCTCTGGTGGAACTTTCAGGACACACACACCTGTAGTGCCATGGGGAAGGCAGTCATTATTTTATTTTCATGAGTCAGGTATTTTATTAGGTAAAAGATCAATGTTTTTCAAACTGTGAATGGGTTAGGAAATCAGTTAAGTGGGTCAGACTGGCTTTTTTTTTTTTTTAATGAAATAGAATGGAAGGGAAAAGAAAAGGAAAAAAAACATCACCTGTAATAAAGGTAGATATTACTTCATGTGATGTGCCAAGTCACTATGTCAAATGCGTCCCCGCTATGGGCTATGGTCAAATGGGTTTAAAAGCACAGAACTTCAAAGAATATCCAGGGTTCTTCTCATTTAAAAAAAAAAAAAATCATCAACTCCATCCTTACCCCAACAATTACTCTTCACTAACATTAGTCTTTAATAACTTATATTTGTTTTAAAGAGGATTCTTCATTTACTGCTACCATATGCTAGGCATTGTTCTAGGCACTGAGGATACAGTGGTAGTAAACGGAGATCTCTGTTCACACAGAGATCCCCTAGAATAGGAACACAGAAGATGTACAGCGTCAGGTGGTTCTATAAGCACCATGAAAAGCAGGAGGGTTAAGAGAGGGCAAGTGATGCAGGTACAATCTCAGATAGGATGTTGTGAGAAGGCACACTGAGGAGGCGACGTTGGGACAGAGCTCAACATTTTTTAATCGAGCATTTTCAATGTTATTTTAAATCCAAATGAACATCTTAATAAATAATAGTGAACACTTGTTGAGATTTAAGGTATATGAACTATTTAATGCCCTATCATGATGTTGAGCTTTTTGTTCATTTATATTTTTAATAATTTGCTGAACAAATATTTATTCGGTGCCTGTGGAGGCTGGCCTTTGTATTGGGCCCTGGGGATTGAACTGAGAAAAAGATAAACTTAGTTTCTGCTCTCAGAAGTGTCCAGTCTACTGGGGCATTCAAAATTGGGAAATAGGCAAAGACAATCACAATGTGATAAGTATATGATGGGGGAGTACAGGTGGCAATTCCCTTCTTAGGGGATCAGGGAAGGCTTCCTGGAGGAATGATGAGCAAGCTGAGGTATAAAGCATGAAATAAAATGACCCTAACTTCCAAATTTTTGGATTCACCTTCATTTAAAATCGTAGCTGAGACGATCAATGTTTCAGTGGTGCTAAACGAGAAACTTCATGTTGTGACAGAAGGTGCTTTTAACTTCACATAGCACCAGGTTAGTTACTACCCTCTGTTTGAAAACATACAGAAGGTTAGAGAATGTTTACACACCTGTTTCCAGTAAAGGTAGATCTATAATGATTCTTTATCTTGTGATCATAAAGCTAGGTTTCTCCTTGTTTACTAAGAAGAGCAAAAACACACTCAGAGGTGTGTTTTTATAGGTGAGCTGTTGATTCATTACCTGGAGACTGTGAATGTTTGTCCTGCAGAATGGCATTCTACATGTTCGACTGCTGCTGCCGAGAATCCTGTGTCTTCACGTGATGTAGTAAACTGTTTGTCATCCGAGGCTAAACTAGTTTGCCAGCCTTGTGATAATGAACCAGTAAAGACCTCGCAGAGGCTGATAGAATGAACTCAACCAGTACAAAAAGGCTGTTGGTTTTCTTGGCATAAGGAAAATACCTGAAGCTTTTTCTCCTTGCATTGATTATGCAAAAAAATAAATAGGTGAGGCTAACCTAGTTAATTTTAAGCACAACCCCAAATCTCATTCTGACAGAAGTGGAGCGTCAGATGGAACGAGGGTCCAGTGCCCCAGATCAAGGGAACTGAACACAGGAAGGGCTGCAGGCCGGTGCAAGCAAGTCTGTTTCAGAAAATGAAAGTGGTTCAGATGCAGAGCTTCTGCGGGAAGATGGCAGGCTGTGTAGGCGCGTGTGATTTCCCTCCCAACCCAAACGTCACCTACTATGGTAATACCCTTCCAAAATGGCTTCTCATAACCACTGCCACCTGTTTTTTTGTTTGTTTGTTCTTTTAATTTATTTGAGACAGAGAGAATGAGAGAGAGAGAGCACATGAGAGGGGGAGGGTCAGAGGCAGAAGCAGGCTCCCTGCCAAGCAGGGAGCCCGATGCGGGACTCAATCCAGGGACTCCAGGATCATGACCTGAGCCGAAGGCAGTCGCCTAACCAACTGAGCCACCCAGGCGCCCCACTGCCACCTGTTTTATCCAAAGCATTTATCGCTCTCTAAAATACTATGTAATATTTTACCCATTTATCTTCTGCTCCCTCATTAGAATGTAATTAGCTCATAGAGAACAGGACTTTTGCCTATTCTGCTTATTAAGAGCCCCAGCTAAGAATGCGAGACTAAAAACTGTTTGGAAGTTCAAGAAAGAGGCTTAGTAATTTTGATCTTCACTCTAGTTCCAGGGTAATATGGGTGGATTATTTGCTGACACTTTCCTCCCCATCCTCTACCCCCCATATTAGTATTTTTAAGTATTTCTCTTTGGACTGTAAGAAGAGCCTTACAATCTCCTACCTGGAGGGTAAGGTCTGGAAAACTGTCCCATTCTAGGAGCTGAGTGTGGACAGAGGTCCGGGAATTTCTGCATTTAGTGTTTTTGGTTTTGTTTTTATCAACTTTTCCACATTGGTTTGTAGACTTGTGGGAGCAGGTCTCTGTCCAAATTGGCTCAGCTCAAGAAATAGATGCAAAAAGCTGATTATCCATCTTCTTTCTTTCCATTTCATGCTTTAAACTTCTGCCAGTTTTCTTCAACAGTCTTTCTCTGGTCCCATTTATCAATGCAAATATTAAGATGTGTCTGTTCACTTCCCTTAAGTCTTTAACACGCTTCTTGTGGATCTGTCACCTGACACTTTCTCACTCATTCTTCCTTGTTCTACCCGCCAATGAGTCACACCTTCTCTTCTTATTTATTTCCTTTACAGAAAGCAAGCAGAAGCCTCATACGGGACTGAAGCCGCATATATTTCTGATCAAAGAGGATGAGGTGGAAGGAAAAGGAAGCAAGGGAACTAATTGGAAGGCCAGGAGCTCCCTAAAACAGTGCATTCAGGATGTTTATAGAAGTTCATGGATTTCCTTAACTCTACCACATGCATATAAATGTTCCAGCTGAGTTTACATGAACTTGATGAACTTCATTTTTCCATGAAGTCACATTGGCAAGGAAAACAGTCTTCAAAATCAAGTCCTTCTTTGCTAAACCTTCTATTAATTCTGCTGCTACCACATGCAAATGAGCTGCAAAGACAAGTCAAGATCACCATTTAGACAGCATTTATCAATGGAGACCCTGAAACTCTCAGATGATGTTACCTTTCTCCAACAGTGGCGATACTTTACCTAATGATGGCTTGACTCGCTTTTTTTTAACATAGCAGCCAAACCACAAATTTGCTATTGGTAACAATGGAGAAATGTTATTCAGTAGAATTCTTTTTGGGGAGAACACTGTGCTTGTTTTGAAGCAATGTCTTGGTAAGGTCTTTTGGGAGTATAAAGCGAAGACTAGCAACCCAGGTATCCATCAATGGATAAATGGATAAATAAAATGTAGCACATACGTAGAATGGAATATTATTCAGCCTTAAAAAAGAAAGGCAATTCGGACACATGCTATGACATGGATGAACTTTGAGGGCACTGTACTAGGTTAAATAAGCCAGTCACAAAAAGACAAATACACAAATACTCTATGATTCCACTCATATAAGGTACCTAGGGTAATCAAATTCATTGAGACAGAAAGTAGAATGAAGAACCAAGGGTTAGAATGGGGGGAATGAGATATTTTTAATGGGTAAAGAGTTTCCGTTTTGCAAGATGAAAAACTTCTGGAGATTAGTTGCACCACAATGTGAATATACTTGACGCTACTGAACTGTAGACTTAAATATGGTTATGATGGTAAATTTTATGTTATACGTATTTTACCACAACTAAAAATATCTTGAAAACCTATAAAAAAGACCATGAGATACAATAGTGAAAATAATCTAACATTTTAAAGGTTTACAATTTAAGTATACTTATGATGGCGTTCTAGCTTATACAGTTGTTTTTAGAATAACAACATATAATACAAATTTTTGAAAGACTATATTTACATTCTTTTTCTCATAAATCTTCCTGTCCTCCTCATACTTTTGGTTTTTTTTTTTTAATTTTATTTATTTATTTGAGACAGAGAGCATGAGAGGGAGGAGGGTCAGAGGACGAAGCAGACTCCCCGCCGAGCAGGGAGCCCGATGTGGGACTCGATCCAGGGACTCCAGGATCATGACCTGAGCCGAAGGCAGTTGCTTAACCAACTGAGCCACCCAGGCGCCCCTCCTCATACTTTTGTACCCCAGTCCTCCTGACACTGTCCCACAGCATTCTATTTGATAATGGCTGGATCAATCCAGTAAGTTGAAATTAACAAACTCTCCTAATTTTTGCTAAGGATGATAGTTCCCAATACTAAGTTGCAGAGCCTCTACTTAAGTCAAGATAAGTAGGCCAAAAAAGGATAGGTAGATAGATTGATTGATTTCCTATATATTTTCTATATACTTTCTCACTGGCCACCTAGGTCCACAACCTTGGGTGTAGAAATCTGTGTTTTTTAAATGGTCCCAAAGTATTTATGATGATCAGCCAGGTCTGGGAACTACCAGACTAGAGGGGAAGCATTAAAATATTTTCATGAACAAGTAAATATTTGGGAGTAATACTCTGAAGTGATTTTGAAGCTCTTACTAAAGTTCTAAGTTTAAATTAGAAGACTTGTCAGGAGAAACCCTTACCCTAGCAAATTGTTTTAAAATTCTATTTTCTCTTACTTGAACATCACAATTACATAAACAACTTGATTTCCCTCTCTCAATTGTTACAGGTTATAGCATGCTTACCCAAAAGTGTGTTATTCTTCTTACCTGTGCTGCACACAGGGAAAGGTAGGTTCAGAGCTTCCTGGGCTCAAGACCTATGTGGTCACTGAGGGGTTCATACTTAGAAAGCCCCATGCTGGGCCTAATGCTCTGCTGTTGCCATCTTGAAATTCTTTTTGTGTTTTAAGTTTTAATTTTAATTCCAGTTAGTTAACATACAGTGCTATATTCGTTTCAGGTGTACAATATAGTGATTCAACAATTCCATATGACACCTGGTACTCATCACAAGTGTACTCCTTAATCCCCATCACCTATTTAACCCATCCCCCCTCCTACCTCCCCTCTGGTATCATTAGTTTGTTCTCTATAGTTAAGAGTCTATTTCTTGGTTTCTCTCTCTCTCTCTCTCTCTCTTTCTCTCTTTCCTTTTGCTCATTTGTTTTGTTTCCTAAACTCCACATATGAGTAAAATCATTGGTATTTGTCTTATTCTGACTCATTTCACCTAGGGTCATATTCTCTGGCTCCAGCCATGTCATTGCAAATGGCATGATTTCATTCTTTTTATGGCTGAGTAATATTCCATTATATATATCACATCTTCTTTATCCAATCAGCAATCAATGGACAGTTGGGCTGCTTCCAAATCTTGGCTATCGTAAATAATGCTGCTATAAACAGGGGTGCATGTATCCCTTTGATTTTTGTATTCTTTGAGTAAGTACCCAGTAGTGTGATTGCTGGATTGCCATCTTGCATTTTTTTTTAAATTCTTAATAGTTTTTTAACAAGGGGCCCCACATTTTATTTATTTATTTATTTATTTATTTGAGAGAGAGAGAGCGCGCACACAGAGAGAGCATGAGCAGGGGGAGGGGCAGAGGGAGAGGCAGAAGCAGACTCCCCACTGAGCAGGGAGCCCGATGCAGGGCTCAATCCCAGGACCCTGGGATCATGACCTGAGCCGAAAGCTAATGCTTAACCGACTGTGCCACCCAGGCGCCCAGAGCCCCACATTTTCATATTGCACTGGTCCCCAGAAATTATCTAGCTGGTCTAGAACTTGGGTTACTGATTGTAAAATGTGATGCTCTAGGCTCAGTTGGGAGAAGGGTTATATGACTAAAGAAGCTGGGTGGTCCCTTTTATTCAAGATTCAATGTAGCTCTTTTATACAAAATTTTCATAGTGATTTTGCCATAGAGCATGGCAATACTAATACTAGAATCCACAATTTAAAGAGAACCCAGAGCACATAATAGTTACATACAAGTTTCAAACAGAAATCCACACAAAGATATAATTTTCTCATAAATATTTACAAGTTTCAAATTGCTGGGTATCAGTAACTCCATTTATCTTGGTGTTTCCTTGTGAATGAAGTCTATCCAGTGTCTACATCTTATTGAGAAAAATCTGTGATGCTAATGCAGAAAGATGAATCAAGAATGCCAAAAAAAAAAAGTTTCCATCCTAAGCCAAAGAATGAATCATTTGTGCATTCATATGTTATAGAAAATATGATTCCTTTTTTTCCAGTTTTACAAGGCCAACACCTATCAGAAACACTAATTCTTACGGTAACTGATTTAGACTAGGCCTCAAAAGCCATAAAAAGGCTCTTCATAGAAATGAACAAAGAATGTATTTGTATGTTTATCTGGGAATTCTTGCCAGAATCCATTCCAAATCAGCAATAACATTTACTTTTACATTTGTGTTTTAGTGAATTTTATAAACCCCTAAGCTAACTGATTTTAGCTTGTAGAGATATAAGCTGATATTAGGAGAGAAGACTGGGGATATGACAGAACTGAAATGTTTGTGCCTATTTATTAAGCATCATTATCCTTCCTCATCAGAAATCACCATAAGTCAGCTTTCTCAAAAGGCACTGACGTCCAAAGTCTGTGTTTTACTTCCTCCTATCCTTAAGTCACCTACTAATGCTGGCTCGTAGAAAGTACTCAGCAAACCCTCACTTTACCCTCTCTCCAATTATGGCCTCTCAGGGATCAAGCTCCTCCCATCAGCTAATTTTTCACCCTTATCTGTCCTGATTGGACAGCATCACCACGTAGCCAACTTTTCATATTCTCTCTTGAACACTTCCATTATAATTTACTTGTTCTTGGTCCCACTTTTTCTGATTTTCAGAATGAAAATAATCTAATTTCTATCTCAGTCTCATATTTTGATGAATTAATGTATTAACAAGGTAGCATCCTATTCTCTTGTCTGTTTTGGGGTTTCATTTTTGTTTTTGTTTTTACAATAACAATATTTCAGGACAATGGCAATGGAGTGACTATGAAAGTGGAAATTATGGCTGGGCAACTGGGAGTTTGAGATACCTCTGAGTCTCATAATTTAGATAACAACCTATGAACAGGACTGGCTTTTTGTAAAAGACAATCATTTCTTTATTCAATCATCAAACATGAACTAAGGACTTAGTTCTTAGTTCTTAGTGTGCCAGGGCATACAACACTGAACAAGGTGATCAGGTCCCTATTCTCATGGAACTTACATTCTAGGCATGTTCCCCACATAAATCTATGAACAAATAATAAGGAAATATTTGGTAATGATAACCACTATGATGAAAATAGGACATGGTGCTGTGAAGAGAAGTGACCACGGGGGCATGGGCTGGGGGCTACAGCTGAGTAGTCAAAGATGGCCTGTCTGAGGAGATGACATTGAAGTTAAAACCTGAATGATAAGAAGGATGACATAGGGTGGTCTAGAAAAAGAACATGTCTGACATGTGGGAAGAGCGAATGCAAAGGCCCTAAGGTGAGAGGTAGCTCTGTGTGTTCCAGGGTATTGTGGCTAGAATGTAGGATTACCAAGGGAAATGAAGGGGGAGAGGTAGACAAGGGCCAGTTTACATGGAGTCTGAGAGGTCAGGAGGAATCTTTGGGTTTGATTCTAAGTGTGACTAGAAGCCACTGGAGTGTTTCAAGCAGGGGAATGACATATTATGCTTATGTTTTAAAACAAAACCTTCTGGCATTTGGGTTGTGACTTGACTATAGACGCCAGAGAGGGAGCAGAGAGGGCAGTTAGGACAGAGATGATGGTGGCTCGGGTCAGGATGGTACCTGTAGAGGTGTCAGCAGCAAAGTCAGGATATGCTTGGAGAAAGAGTCAACAGAATTTGCTGACATATTGCATATGGCGGTGAAGAAAGGAAAGAGAGGAGTCACGGATGATTCCTGGGTTTGAGTTTGAGTAACTGAATGTATTACAGTGTCATTTTCTGAGATGGAAAAGCTGGGGCGGGGTAGTTTGGTGGAACAGGTTGTAGGGGGAAATCAAGACTCACATCTTCAAAAAATATTGAGTGTGAGATGCCTATTAGACATCCAAGTAGAATTGTCACGTGAACATTTAGATATGTAAGTCTGGAGCACGGAGGAGAGGTCAGGGATAAAAATTTAAATTTGGGAGTCATTGGCATATAGATGGAAGTCTAAGCTATGGGGCTAGATGAGATTATCTAAAGACAGGGTAAATGGAGAAGATGAGGAGTCAAGAACACCGCTTAGAGGATAAGCAGAGAAGTCAGCAAAGGAGCCATTGAGAAGAGGCCATTGGGGGTCTTTGGAGATCTTGACAGGGCAGTTTCAGAGTGATAGGAACAGAGAGGGGATTGAAGAAATATAGATGCATACTCCTCAAGTTTAGGCAATACCCCACAAAGCTGTGCTGGTCCAGGAGCATATAATGTTCTTAATGGTTTTTTGTTTTGCTTTTTTTTCCCCCTAAACTCTGTGGCACACAGAAAATATGCAACAAAAAATGCTAGGAAGTTTTCATTGCCACCTACATAGCTCATAAATCTTGCAATGTCCTGAAAGAACTGCCAAATAGCCAGCATTAATAATTTTATGGGGTAGGTCTCCAAGACATCATGAAGGAATCCCTAATAAAAGCAATTGTAAAAAGGCTAACAAAAATAGAAAACCTGACTGGGGACAATTTATGCCTGATGAATTTCTATGTGGCAATACTAACAAAGCTACCATAAACACATGGTATTGACTTCTGTGGTTAAGGCATTCACATTATAACTAATCCCCAAACTAGCAAAATATTTGTCTAGAGTTGTGACAGACTTTTTTCTCTTGTCACAACGTGCTACTGAAATAGGATCTATTCCATTGAATGCAACAACTGTTTTTGTTGATGTTGCAGATGGTAAGCGGAAGGGGCTGAGATTACTGCTGAAGGAGACACAAGGACGAGTCATAAGCAGTTCCTGCCTTCCAAAAAGCTAGCAAGAACTCTCCTATCACCATGCTGCCACCACAACAGGAGCAGGGACTGAGTCGCTCGGGATTACCATTGTAAACCAACACCTAGACGTAGAAGGCGCCTGTCCTAGTCTGTTCAAGCTGTGATAACAAAATACCAAATACGGAAATTTCTCACAGTTCTGGAGAATGAGAAGTTAAGGATATGGTGTCAGCAGATTGGGTGTTTGGCAAGAGCTTCCTGGTTCAGAGACAGCCATCTCCTTGCTGTATCTGCATATGGTGGAAGGGGCTACGGAGCATTGTGGGGTCTCTTTTATAAGAGCATTAACTTCATTCATGAGAGCTCCACCCTCATGACCCTCAAGTCCCTCCCAAAGACCCCACCTTTTAATATCCTCACCTTAGACTTAGGTTTTCAACATTTGAATTTTCGGGGGACACAAATGTTCAGGCATAGTGGCACTTGAGACAATAAATGAATAAATGAGTGAGTTTAAAATACAGAAAGATAAGTGTATCTGGTGCATAGTAGTTGCAAAAAGCTTAAAATACACTATAAAATAAGTCAGAAAAACATAAACAAAGGGATGTAGGACTAGGACTGTCAGAAAAAAATTCTGCAAAGATTGTGATTCCTGAAATAGGCCTTGAAGGGGGCGCCTGGGTGGCTCAGTCGTTGAGCATCTGCCTTTGGCTCAGGTCATGATCCCAGGGTCCTGGGATCGAGCCCTGCATCAGGCTCCCTGCTCCGCGGGAAGCCTGCTTCTCCCTCTCCCACTCCCCCTGCTTGTGTTCCCTCTCTCGCTGTGTCTCTCTCTGTCAAACAAATAAATAAAATCTTTAAAAAAAAAAAAAAAAAGAGCAAGTGACTCTTGATCTTGGAGTCATGAGTTTCAGCCCCATGTTGGGTGTAGAAATTACTTAAATAAAACTTTAAAAAGGGGGGTGGGATGAGAAATGTAACATTTTTGACCACATAAGGAGATCCTTTAAAGAGGAAAGAGAAAGGATATACATGCTGAAGGAGGCGCTGCATTGCCCAATCCCATGAAGCATACTGCCTTGAGTTCCCATCTAACATTAAGCCAAATATTCTGTAGCAGCAATGTGTATCAGTGTCCTGGGCTGGGACTCAAGTGACAACTTGCAGAGGAAGCTTGTTTTCTATGAACTAGTACTTACCTCCCCCGATTGACTTTATCTTCTTGAGAAATAGCGGTTTTGGATGAAGATGCTCAGCCATCCGACTTCAGCTATCACGCAACTAGACCATTATGTAACACAGTTAGCAGAGCTCACGCCTCATGTTCTCCTGACCCATCTATCTGTAAGCACAGAGGAGGTGTGCGCGGGTAGGCACAAATGGTTTGCCTTCCTACTTACTTTCATGGGGAAACACGGGCTGGCATCAAGGACACCTGCAGGACTAACACAACATGGAACCTCTGTGGAATCTTGCCTTGTCCACCCTCTTCTCAACCATTCAGGGAAGTCAAAGACCCTGGGAGGTGTGAAAGGCTATAAATAGGACAAACTGGAGGAAAGCACCTCTCTCTCTCTCATTCTCTTTCCCTCTCTTCAGCTGGTGTCTCAGAAATGTCCCAGGTGTGTGTCTGGTAGAGGGGAGAGAAGTGGAGCCAGCTTCGTGAGTGTGGGACCTGCACCGTTACTCAGGGCTCTTGGCTTCACCGTCTTGAAATTCTTACCAGTCTGTGAACAAGGGACCTCACTTCTTCATTTTGCACTGGGACCTACAAATTGTGTAGCCTGTCCCAGAGGCGGGAGCTGGTAAGAACTAGCCTGCAGGGAAAAGCAAGCTCAGGCCCGACTCTCACCTGGGCCTTACGCTGGTGCTTGCTGACTGGCTTCTGGTCAAGTTCTTTCTCTTCCCAAGCACACCCAATGTCAGAACAGAGGGATCTTGGACTCACTAACCAGGATCTAAGGGAAGAGCAGGAAACAGTTCTCAACTGTTACATTCCTTTGAAGGCTAATATTTTATCCTAAAAGAAGAAAAAATATATATATTTGCATTCTGTTCCATAATATATCTGTTGGGTATGTTTTTAAAATAAGATAGGCCTTTTCCCCCAAAATAATCTTTAAGTAAGACTGACACTTGAAGAAGATACACCCTCTTTATCACTTGTGTATAAAGGCCTTCTGCCCCCTCCCCGCCAAGTAACCTCCCATGCTGTAACAATGGGGGGCACACAGGTCAAGGAGAGGCCCTGCCAAGTTCCAATTCAGCAAATACCCCTCACAGGACTCCAGTTTCCTCTCTCTCCTCACATGGCCCTCCCCGTGGCCTTCACTGGCACATTATGTAACACATGGTGTCAGGCTCCTTTTTCTCTGCTCTTCTTCCTTTTCCTCTTCTTATAAAGAAAGTCACAGTTGCTTGCTAGAACCCAACCCTAAAAGTGCTTTCTATTTCCTCTCTCAGTCTAGAGGCGCCTCACAGCCAGGCCAGTTGGCTTCTGATTAGGCCTCCTGGCTCCCAGTAAGGCTCTGCAGTTCTGGGTTCTACCCACTTCCCAGGGTCCACCCCTTTTCCCTGCTCTGGACTCAAGACCCACCGGCAGTGGGGGCTGGCAGGGCCAGCCCTGGGCATATATAACCAACTCTAACAATGATGGCAGTCACGGGCTCTCAGTTATCTCTCAGGTCTGCATGCGCGGTGCCCTCTTCTCAGAATGCTTAAGGACTTCTACTTGTCCTTGGGTTGCAGTCTAAATGCTACTTCCTCTGGGAATCCTTCCTTGACATACCCCACCCCGCCTCCCACTCACCACCCAAACTAAGCCAGTCCTCCCTTACTATTCTTTCTTCCCCTTATAGGAATACTTACCACATTGCACTTACTACATTCTTGCTAACTTGCCTGCATCCCTCACTCGACCCCCAGCCTGATCAGAAAAGGGACTTGCTAGTCTTCTTCTCCATTATATTCCCCAAACCTGGCAACAAGAAAAGTGTAGGATGCTGTTGAAGCCTAGGCACTGTTAAGGAATTTTCATTTATAATCTCACAACAATTCTAGAAGGAAAGGATTAGTGTTCCCATTTAACAGATGGGAAAAGGGAGGCTCAGAGAGGTTGAATAAGTTGCCTAAGGTCACACAGCTGGAAGTGGTTCCATCAGCCTGTGAGACCTTGAAGTCTATATGCTTAACTCCCTATGTCAGTCGGAGTTCAGTCGGAGTAGAACCACCAGGAGTGATACAGAGTGAGGCATTTGTTTTAAGAATTAGACCTTGAAAGAATCATCGCTGGAGCTCATTAAATGGTCTGTGTAAGGCTATTGCTTCTGCATCTGGTGCTGGGCCTGCAGTCTGCAGGGCAGGTGGTCAGGAAGGAAAGTAGGAGAAAGCAAGGACAGACTGGAGTCCGCGGACCCCAGGGCAACCCACGTTGGTATCTCCCTGCCTCCAAGCCTCCCACGTCCAGGTGAGGATGACTTCCAGGAGCAGTAGGTACCTTTGTCTGGGGTAAACACACCGCACCTGGCCCTGGGGTCACAAAGGCTGAAGGAGGAGACCTGGCAGGATCTCAGGAGCTGAGGGCCCAGCTGCCACGCCCTGCCACCCGCGTGAGTCAGCGGGGAAGTGACGATGTCTCAGCTGCTGCTGGTCTTCTGGTGCCTGGCAGTGCCCAGTGCAAACCTGCCTTCACTTCCTCTCTGCTCGCTTTACTGTTACAGATCACAAAATAAGATGTCCACTCCTGAAACTCAATACTTGCAACATGAATGTATCACATACCATTAGGTAGTATATGAATGCCTTCAGGGATTACTTCCATGCCAACTGCATCCCATCATTCTTAAGTGGAGGAGGGGAGGGGTCTTTCCTGGGTCAGCTCTCCGATCTCATGTCTGGTTTTTCTGGGACTTCCCAAAACACTGTACTTCGAGGGGCTCTCCTGGCTGCATCGCCTCTCCCAAAGCAGTTTTCCAAGCTTGCCCCGCTCCCTGAATCTCCATGTGCTCCCCAACCCGGAACCCATCGAAACCCTGTCTTTTCAGGGTTTTACATTCATCACATAGACACAGTTGATTAAATCATTGGCCATTGGTCATTGATTCAATCACCAAGCCCCACTCCCCTCTGACCAACAGGGTGGGACTGAGAGTTCCAACTTTCTGTGTTTTTAAAAAATTTTATTTTATTTAAATTCAGTTAATGAACATATAGTGTATTATTAGTTTCAGAAGCGGAGTGCAGTGACTCATACCAGTTGTATATAATACCCAGTACTCATTACTTCAAGTGCCCTGCTTAATGCCCATCACCCATTTACCCCATCCCCCCCACTCCCCTCCCCTCCACAACCCTCAATTTGTTTCCTATAGTTAAGAGTTTCTTATGGTTTTTCTCCTTCTCTGTTTTCATCTTATTTTATTTTTCCCTCCCTTCCCCTATGATCCTCTGTTTTGTTCTTAAATTCCACATATGAGTGAAATCATATAATTGGCTTTCTCTGATTGACTTATTTCGCTCAGCATAATACCTTCTAGTTCATTGCAAATAGTAAGATTTTATTTCTTTGATGGCTGCATAATATTCCATTGTATATATATACCTCATCTTTATCCATTCATCTGTTGATGGACATCTGGGCTCTTTCCATAGTTTGGCTATTGTGGACATGGCTGCTATAAACACTGGGGTGCATGTGCCCCTTGGGATCACTACATTTGTATCTTTTGGGTAAATAGTGCAATTGCTGGGTCATAGGGTAGCTCTATTTTCAAGTTCTTGAGGAACCTCCATAATGTTTTCCAGACTGGCTGCACCAGCTTGCATTCCCACCAACAGTGTAGGAGGGTTCCCCTTCCTCCCCATCCTCTCCAACATCTGTTAGTTTCCTGACTTGTTAATTTTAGCCATTCTGACTGGTGTGAGGTGGTATCTCATTGTGGTTTTGATTTGTATTTCCCTGATACCGAGCGATGTTGAGCACTTTTTCATGTATCTGTTGGCCATTTGGATGTCTGCTTTGCAAAAATGTCTGTGTCTTCTGCCCATTTCTTGATTGGATTATTTGTTCCTTGGGTGTTGAGTTTGATAAGTTCTTTATAGATTTTGGATAGTAGCCCTTTATCTGATAAGACATTTGCAAATATCTTCTCCCATTCTGTGGGCTGTCTGTTGGTTTTGTCAACTGTTTCCTTTGCTGTGCAAAAGCTTTTTATCTTGGTGAAGTCCCAATAGTTCATTTTTGCTTTTGTTTCTCTTGCCTTTGGAGACGTGTCTAGCAAGAAGTTGCTGCAGCCGAGGTCACAGAGGTTGCTGCCTGGGTTCTCCTCAAGGATTTTGATGGATTCCTGTCTCACATTTAGGTCTTTTTTTTTTTTTTAAAGATTTTATTTATTTGTTTGTTTGCTTATTTATTCATTTATTTATTTGAGAGAGAAAGCATGTGAAAGAGAGGGAGAGAGAGCATGGGCTGGGGGAAAGTTAGATGGAGAGGGAGAGGCAGACTCTCCCCTGAGCAGGGAGCCTGATGCAGGGGGACTCGATCCCAGGACCCCAGGATCATGACCTGAGCTGAAGGCAGATGCTTAACCGACTGAGCCACCCAGGCGCCCCTCACATTTAGGTCTTTCATCCATTTTGAGTTTATTTTTCTGTATGGTGTAAAAAAATTGGTCCAGTTTCATTCTTCTGCAAGAGGCTGTCCAATTTTCCCAACACCATTTGTTGAAGAGACTGTCTTTTTTCTGTTGGTGAAAGTTCCAACCTTCTAATCACATGTTTGGTTTTCCTGACAACTAGCCCCCTCCTCAGGTGTGGTCCGAAAAAATCACCTAATTAACATAACATGAGAGAGCTTTAGAAAAACTCTCATCACTCAGGAATTGCCAAAGGTTTTAGGAACTCTGGGCCCCACGGAGGAGGGGGTACTTATCCATAAAAGCACACAAAGAAGCAACAATGGCCAGGGGACATTTTGACTATAAATACCAAGAGTTTGTGAGGAGTGCCCAAGAATGTTTGGTTCGGGCAAGGCAACGGGTAGCTGACCTAAATAGCTCTCCGAAGACCTTGGGGCAATTAGCTCCTATCTGGTAAAGGCAACTCTTTTCCAACAGTTTCGAAGGCAGTCCGGTAGCCTGAGTACCAACTCATATAAAAGCACACCTCAACTACATTTGGACTTTATTCCTTTCTTTTCCCATTGCCTGGAATTATGTGATCGATCTATCACTGGTTTGGGGTATGTTATTTCTTTATTAGTTTATTAAGAGACCTTATCCTGTATGCTCTGGGCTTGTGAGATTCCCACAGCAAACCTGTGTTAATTGCTGGCAAAGACAAACTCAGTCTCCAAGCATAATTCGCCTCCCAAAACAAAGCAGCTTATCATTATCTCAATATTGTTTCTGATGTGTGTGAAGAAATGTAATAAAAATTACATGAGCATGTAAAATGAAGCATACGATTGTCTCTGCTTGGGCCCTCTACTTCTCCTTCCTTCAGGCTTTAACTTAGACACACCTTATAGAAGCCTTCCCTGACCTCCACTCATGCCCACCCCTACCCAATTAGCACCTTCTGTTAGTCTGTGTCACAATATCCTACGATTTCCTGTTTGTAATACAGATCAATATGGTCATTGAGTGGTTGTTTGTCTGAGTCTTCCCCAATAGAATACGGGCTCTATTAAAGTGAAGATTGTTTCTCCTGTCGACCATGGCATTCGCAGTGCTTAGCATATTATTATTATTTTTTTATAAAGATTTTATTTATTTATTTGACAGAGAAAGACACAGCGAGAGGGGGAACACAAACGGGGAGTGGGAGAGGGAGAAGCAGACTCCCTGCCCAGCAGGGAGCCCGATGCGGGACTCGATCCCAGGACCCTGGGATCATGACCTGAGCCGAAGGCAGATGCTTAACCGACTGAGCCACCCAGGCGCCCCTTAGCATATTATTAAATGCTCAATAAATAATTACTGGTGATGAAGGATAGTTGGAAGGTAGGTGGGCAGGGACAAGAGGCCCTGCCCTAAGAGGAAACCACCCTTAAAAGGATTTTACACCACCCTGGAAGGAGCCCTCCAGCCTTTCCCATGAGATAGATAGATAGATAGATGACAAAAACCTGATTGGATGACAGGCGCAGGGAAGGTTAATCAGATTAAAACAGCCCGACAATGAGCCCATAAAAACCCCTAGACTTAGAAACTCCAGTGGTGGGGCCCCTGGGTGGCTCTGTCATTAAGCATCTTCCTTTGGCTCAGGTGTTGATCCCGGCTCGATCGGGAGGCCTGCTTCTCCCTCTCCCACTCCCCCTGCTTGTGTTCCTGCTCTCGCCGCTATCCCTCTTTGTCAAATAAATAAATAAAATCTTTAAAAAAAAAAAAGAAAAGAAAAGAAACTCCGGTGGCAACCCTCTTGGGTCCCCTCCCTCTTCGGTGGCTTTGTACTATCATCTTACCATGGCTCAATAAACCTTGCTTTGCTGCCCACCACTCTGGTCTGCCTCTTCATTCTTCCGAGTGGCGTGACCAAGAGCCGTGGGCACCGACGAAGGAAAAAAATCCTGTAACACTGGCACCCTGACAGAATGAATCAGTTAACCCCGAGAAGACAAGAGAATTTGCTTTGAGTGTTGTCTAAATGTATTTATAATTTGATTTTGTGGAGTCCATTGTTGAATGGACAAGATTTAGGCTGTTTTCAAAAGAATCAACTGAAAAGTAAATGATTAGATTGTGGTGTCTAAATGTGGTGTCTCTCCCGATTGGAAGGGGGCCCCCAAATGTGGGGGTGGGCGGTGAAAGGAATTACCTGAGGCAGGACAAAGGAGACAGAAGTGTACTGAATACACCACAAGGGAGGGGAGGGCAGGACAGGGACGGAGAGGCTGTCTGCAAGGAAGCAGTGGTTGAGGGCTGCTTTGAAAGAGGGAAGGTGAGGAGGTATGATGACATATGGAATTCTCCCTTTTCTGGTGACTGCCTGGTTGTAAGTAGCCCATTGGTTAGTTAGGGCCTATGGGTGTTTTAGGGTTTTTTTAAAGATTTTATTTATTTATTTGACAGAGAGAGGGAGAGAGAGACAGCGAGAGCAGGAACACAAGCAGGGGGAGTGGGAGAGGGAGAAGCAGGCTTCCCACGGAGCAGGGAGCCCGATGCGGGGCTCGATCCCAGGACCCCAGGATCACGACGCCAGCCGAAGGCAGACGCTCAACGACTGAGCCACCCGGGGGGCCCCTGGGCCTATGGGTGTTTTGAGGTGGATCGCCTTGATTCAGTCAGGGGCTCGGGGTCACTCTGGGCACTTCCGCCTTGATCAGGTTTCCGCTGCTCAAGCCTGTTGTCTAACGGCAGCCTCCACATCTCGCCCTTTCGGCTAAGATCAAGCGTAGTATCTGTTCTTACTGGGTTAAAAGCCACCTATACATAGGTGAAACGTACAAGTTTCAACTATATTCAAGTAGTCTCTTTGTCATTCTAGTTTATGTACATCTTTTTTTCTTTCCTTCTCCTCACACCCACCCCTTTTCATGGCAGGTATGGAATATTAACAAGTCAAGGGGTTTGTTTCTCAAATATACGGGTTTTTGTTTTTTTTTTTTAAATGAGCCAAAAGATAGCTATTTCTCAACATTTAATACAAAGTGGAGAAGAAAATAGAATTCAGCGATTACACCATTTCCTAAAGAGACAAGGGTACATTTATCATCTGCTCTTACATCAGATGGTTTGATATCTACATAATCTAATGACCAGATTAAATGCTGCTAAATGTTACCATCTTGGCTTTGGAAATTTGCCTTATTAGGCCCAGGAAGCTTTCTTTCAAATCTATCATCTATATAAAGCATAGCAGGAAAAGTATTACTTTTGCGCTCAAAGACCATGCTTTGAAAGAAAAAGTCATTGTCCTAACAATTGCTCCCTGACAGTAAATTAACACAGTTGATAAAGACCTATTCCACTGTTGGGAGTATGTTGGAAGATGCTAGCATGTAGAAATAAAAGAGAAACAGAAACATATATTAGACCTTGTATTCCTTTCTGTTTGTTCATTTTCACTAGGTAGTAATAATAATAACAATAGTTTGGGGCTTATGAAGCATTTCCAATATGCCACTGTTGGTTATAAGCTCTTAGCTTATAGTAACTCGTTTAATATATGCAACCCTGTAAGTTCTCTATCACCCTGTAAGATCGATACCATGATTAGCCCCATTTTATAGAGGTTAAGTGGCATGCTCAAAGCCACATAGTAAGTGACAGAGCGAGGGTTTAAACTTGGGTAGTCTGCCTCCACAGACACGGTTTTTAGCAATTCACTGTGTTGCTTATTATGCATAATATGTTGATGTTCTATCCTTTCTAGAGTAACATGTATAAATCAGCAAGCATGTACTGAGCACTGACCTAGATGCAATGGGGGAAACGAAAAATTATAACATGATGCTTCACTCACTTTAGAAGTATCTTTCTGGACCAAATTAAATGTCACACTTGTTTAGATTTTCCCTGACAGTGGTTCTCAAGTGGTGGGTTAGGACCTACTAGAGTGATGGATCAAACTTTGATCTGATTAAAGTGTAATTCCACTTCACTGTCAGTAGACAGAGAAAATGTTGAGCGAAGAAGGTCATGCTGTGCAGTGTAGAATGTGGTCCACACCACCAAGGATAAGATGTAAAAGGCAGAAAGTAATGTCAAGCCAGCTCCCAAGAAAGTTCACAGGTTTCTGAGAACATATGATGTTCTCTTTTGGAGAATTTGGGCTCTTGTAGAATGTAAGCTACATGAGGGCAAGGATTTGGCCTGTCTTGTTCACAACTGTAATCCCTAGGCAATATCCCAGTGCCTGGCACAGAGTAAGCAATAAATATTTGATAAAGGAATGAGTGAGTGAATGAATGAAAATAAGAGAGTGAGGCAGAGCTGCAAATAGGTCTACTCCCACAATGACATAGTGTTGAAGACGGACCATGGAAAGAATGATAATGGTAGATGCCTTTATAGTCATGCTATGTTTTGTCATACTCTTCTAGGAACTATGCTGTGCTTTTTGATGACTTAAATAGCATTTTTCAGTCCTTTTATTTTATTTATTTATTTGAGAGAGAGAGAGAGACAGCATGAGCAGGGGGAGGGGCAGAGGGAGAAGCAGGCTCCTCACTGAGCAGGGAGCCTGATTTGGGACTTGATCCCAGAACCCTGGGATCATGACCTGAGCCAAAGGCAGACACTTAACCGACTGAGCCACCCAGGTGTCCCAGTCCTTTTATTTTTTCTGTGTACCATCAAGAATTCTAGGATTCAGGGGTACCTGGGTGGTTTGGTACGTTAGGTGTCCCATTCTTGGTTTCAGCTTAGGTCATGATCTCAGGCTCATGATATCAAGCCCTGAGTCAGGCTCTGCACTCAGTGGGGAGTTTGCTTGAGATTCTTTCCCCTTCCCTCTCCCTCTCTCTCTGCCCCTCCCTCTGCTCATGCTCTTTCTCTCTCAAATAAATAAATAAAATCTTTAAAAAAAAAAAGAATTCTAGGATTCAAAACTTTATCATAAATTCTTTATGAATCTCCCAAAGGAATGCTAACATATTTACAGTCACACATCCAAGATAAAAGAACTACTTTGTTTGGATTTTGATAGATAGCTTCCATAGCAAATAGAAAACACAATCACCATTCCTAGAGAAATGCTTGTTAAAAAGATGTACAGTTCTAAAAAAAAAAGGAACAAAACAAAAATAGGTATAGCACAGACTACAGAGTTCTTGTTTTAAATGGAATGCTTGAGTTAACCTGTGTTCTTTAAATTTCTGGGTCCCACTGTTTAGATATCACTCCTTGGTAGTTAAGGGGAAGGATCAAATCTTGGACCTTCATGGAAACCATCTAGCTTTTCACTAACACTTCCATATCCTTTGCTAAATATTATAATCTTTCTATTCTGCAATACTGTAAAGTCACTTTCTTCTTTTGTTTTTATCAAATAATAATAAATCCAGTTTTGGTGGAGGGATAGATCTGATTTGGGGGCGCTAGTTTGCAAGAGGTAGGTATGGTGCAGAGAGAGAGGTACCAGAAGAGTCAGACTTAACATAAATACCACCTCCTCTTAGATATATAGGAAGCGGCAGCAGTGGAAAGAATCAGTGAGTGGCATTAGTACAAGACATCATTTTACATGTGAAATTTCAAGAAAATGTGTCTTTTTTAAGGCAATTTTTAAAATTTAAATTCAATTAATTCAATACACATAATGTATTATTTGTTTCAGGGGTACAGTTCTGTGATTCATCAGTCATATAACACCCAGGGCTCATTACAACACATACCCTCCCTATGTCCATCACCTAGTTACCCCATCCCTCCACCCTTCTCCCCTCCAGCAACCTTTAAGGCAATTTTTTTTTTAAAGATTTTATTTATTTATTTGACAGAGACACAGCGAGAGCAGGAACACAAGCAGGGGGAGTGGGAGAGGGAGAAGCAGACTCCCCACTGAGCAGGGAGCCCGATGTGGGGCTTGATCCCAGGACCCTGGGATCATGACCTGAGCCGAAGGCAGACACTTAATGACTGAGCCACCCAGGCGCCCCTAAGGCAGTTTTTTAGAGCAGTTTTCAGCTCACAATAAAATTGAGGAGGCACAGAGATTTCCCATATACAGATATCTCCTGCTTTTCAAAAGTTCATATTACACCACTTTGCATTTACAAAAGACCTACATTAATATCCGTTTCTGATTTTTACTTTTACAGAAAAAGGTGAAAAGTAAAATTAGCCTTCAGTGCTTGCTTTGCAGCAAGCTATTACAGAGGCACTGTGCACCCCAAGCAGCAAGAGTGGTCCCACCAGACTCACTACACTCAGCCTCTCAGCATCAAGCCTCCATGGCTTGAAACTGTCTGTGAGCATCTATGCTTTATCTTGATTTATGTTGTGCATCCAGTAACAAGATGCGTCCTAAGATATCAGAAAAGCCTAAAAAGAGGTTATTTTGGGGGGGGCATGGGAGTGCTCAAAAAATCTTCCATATAAGTTAATGATAATTGTTTTCTTTGCTTTATGCCATTTAGACTTATGAAGGTTCTCGTAGGAATGCTCTACTTCCTGATAGCTGGAGACACATGCGTAGCCTCTCACATTATTAGCATCACTCGCTAGAATGGTACATTTTTCATGGAGGATGAACCTATGATGACCAGTCATAATCACCCAAAGTCCCTGGTTTACCTTAGGGTTCACTCTTATTGTTGTACATTCTATGAGTTTGGACAAATGTATAATGCATATATCCATCATTGTCACTGCCCTAAAAGTCCTCTGTGCTCTGCCCACTCACAACCCATCTACCTTGGCAACTACTGATTTTTTTATTGTCTCCATAGTTTTGTCTTTTCCAGAACGTCCTCATATAGTATGTAGTCTTTTCAGATTAGCTCCTTTCTCTTAGTAAAATGCACTTGAGGTTCATCCATATCTCATCATGGTTTGATAGCTCATTTCTTCTTAGCAGTGAATAATATGCTATTGCTGGATTATCCCACAGTCTACTGAAGAACATCTTAGTTGCTTTCAAGTTTTGACAATTAGGAATAAAACTATAAACGTCCTTGTGCAAGGGTTTATGTGGACATAAGTTTTTTATCTCATTTGGCTAAATACCACGGAGCAGGATTACTAATTGTTAAGATGCTCATAATTTGGGCGCCTGGGTGGCTCAGTTGGTTAAGCGACTGCCTTCGGCTCAGGTCATGATCCTGGAGTCCCTGGATCGAGTCCCGCATCGGGCTCCCTGCTCGGCAGGGAGTCTGCTTCTCCCTCTGACCCTCCTCCCTCTCATGCTCTCTGTATCTCATTCTCTCTGTCTCAAATAAATAAATAAAATCTTTAAAAAAAAAAAAAAAAAAAAGATGCTCATAATTTGTTCTGTAAAGAGGATAGCACCAAAGGTAATAGTTTAATGTTCTGTAGGACATTAATCAGATTTTTATCTAATTTAGCAATAGTTTAGAATGACTTCAGTATTTTCTTATACTGATGTATGCACATTATTTCTCTTATCTTTCTTTAAATCAGCTTTGTTTACTGCTGATTTTCTCGATAGTTAAAAACTTGACCTGTGTTTAACTGTATTTGTATGAGAATTATTTTATAACATTTTGAAATTTTACTTTGACATTTTATAGAAGTACAACTTGGCACTATTTTAAATATTTAAAATCTTAAAAATATAAATGCTCTTTTACCTAGCAATTGCTTATTTAAGTATCGATCCTAAGAAGATAAGGATGTGCTCAAAGATTTAGCTCTAAGAACGATTACAGGTGTTCTGTATATAATAGTGAAATAGAAACAACTATGCAATGCTAGAGGACCAACTGATACCTAAATTTGTTTTAAGAATGGTTGTTTCTGGACAAGTGGAATTTGTAGGTTTCAGAAATTTCTTTTATGTTGTTCATATTTTCTTGTGACACTTGTGGAAGAAGAAAAAAGCTTAAAGATCACAAAATCTAGTGACACTTCTCTTCTCATTCTTGTTGACCACTGTTGAGGTATTTAGACCATAGCTATGTCTTTCCCTCTGTTCCAATTGCTGCTACTAACTCAGGGAACTTCAGCATTTTTCGAGCAGGACTGATCTACCCTCTCCCTTTTCAATTCCTTCATATCTCATTTCCAATGGCCTTCCAGTTCTGTAATTCACTTCTTCACTTCTGTAATTCAGTACAAAGAATTTTAGATATTGTATTCATTCAGAACTGTTCATCTCAGATGTTTCTGTGCTTTTTGCTCTGTTCTGCTTTTAGATGAAAATGCCTTGTTTTTCTGATTAAATGAAGTAACACATTTGCCGGAAAATTTTTTCAGAAAATACAGAAAGATTCAGGGGCTCCTGGGTGGCTCAGTCATTAAGGGTCTGCCTTTGGCTCAGGTCATGGTCCCAGGGTCCTAGAATCGAGCCCCGCATCGGGCTCTCTGCTCAGTGGGAAGCCTGCTTCTCCCTCTCCCACTCCCCATGCTTGTGTTCCCTCTCTTGCTGTGTCTCTCTCTGTCAAATAAAATCTTTGGGGAAAAAAAAGAAAATACAGAAAGATTCAAAAGAGAGAATCAAAACACTGCAATCCAGAGCATACCACTCAGCATTTTTGCAACCTTTTAAACTTGCTGTTAGGAATAGCTTTTTCTTTGCTTTCCAAAATGGGATCTTACCATTCATTTTACTTTTATAATCTGGTTTTTGCTACTCAATGATTTACCTTTCCAAGCCAATCTATACAGACCACATCATCATTATTATGGCTAAAAAATAATTTATTTTATGGATATAATATTCTTTATCTAACTTAAGGTGTCTCAACCTCAGCACTGACATTTGGGGCTGGATAATTTATTGTGGGGCCTGTACTGTGCACTGTAGGATGTTTTGTAGCATTCCTGCCATCTACCAGTTACATGCCAGTGGCACCATTCCCCTAGTCATGCCAATGAAAAATGTTTCCTGCTAGGGGCCCCCGGGTGGCTCAGTAAGTTAAGAATCCGACTCTTGATTTCCACTTAGGTCATGATCTCAGGATCCTGAGCTCAAGCCCAGCATCAGGCCCCATGCTCAGTGAAATAATCTGTTTGTCCCTCTCCCTCCCCCTCTGCCCCTCCCCCCACCCCACCCGCCCCTGTGAGCCTGCGTACTCTCTCTCAAATAAATAAATAAATAAATAAATAAAATCTTTTAATAAAAAATGTTTCCAGCTATTCCAAATGGCTTCTGTGGACAATCTTGCCCCAGTTGAGAACCACTGATACAATCAATCTGCTATTATTTGACATTTGTATTTATTTTTTTATAATTAAAAACAGTGGTGCTAATAAAGATCTTAACATATATAAACTTAGCACTTCTTTGAATTACCTGCATAGCTTAAATTCCTAGAAAGGAACAACATATTTTAAATGTTGATATCTATTCCCAGATAGTCCTCCAAAAGTGTTGTATCAATTTACATTACCGTTTAAACAGCAGAAATGCCATTTCCTCACATCTTGTCCAAGTACTGTCTTTCTTAGTGAAAAACAAAACATACCATTTTGCCCTTTAAATTTGTAAATTCTTTGATTGCTAACCAGGTTGGTAGCTTTTACTATGTTTATTAGTCATTTGTATTACTCCTTTTGTGAGCTGCTAATTAATGTCTTTTGTCCATTCTTGGGTTTGTAAGAGCTAGTAATTCTTTCTTCCAGTTTGTAATTTTTCTGGTAACATTTATGCTGAGTTTTCCTTTACAGAAGGTATACATTTTTTATGTTGTCAAATTATTAGCCTCTTTATTGTGGTTTTACTGTTAATGGTGTCATACTTAGAAAGATCACCTCTGAAGTCTTATACTTCAGTGTTTTATTCTATTAGACCAACCTTCTATTTTTCTTTATTTCTCATTAGACTCTAATACTAAGACTTTGCTACTTCTAGACCAGTGCAAATTAAATTTGAACGTACATATGAATTAACTAGAATCTTATTAAAATTCACATTCGGATTCAGCAGGTTTGTAATGGGACAAGGGAGCCTGTCTTTCCAACAAGCTTACAGGTGATGTCAACTCGGTTCCTAGGCCACACTTTGAGTCACTAGGTTTTAGACCTTCAGCCCTCAGTCCTCTGTACCCTCTACCTCCATTCTCTGATTGGTTCTCCTCTGAATTTCCTTCCTTTCCTACCTACTGTGAATCCCAAGGACAGGAATTTCAACTCTACTTCACCCCTTTGTTTTTCTGGAACAACAACCCTTGCAATCTCCACCCCAGTATTGACAAAGCCAACATTTCTCCAGTCTCCAGCCACAGTACCCCTGAAGGAAATCTTATAACTGCTACCTTCTTCTATAACAAATGTATCATTTCTAAAGTCCAATCAGCAAGCTTTCACTTTGTTCCTCATCAGCTCCCTTTCCCATTTTTATAGTAACTTTGCCTAAATGTAACCTCCTCAACCCCATTCCACCTCCTTTAGAAGCTCTTAGTCAATGAACAGCAGCGAAAGAACCTCTTCAAGCCATCTAGTAGAAGTCACAGTTAGCATAGTAACTCTGATACTTAAAAAAGAAATCCGCGAGTTGACACAACCACAGAGAGTCCGAGCAAGGATTGGAACCCATATCTTGTGCCGCTACAGTCTTAGTTAGGTTTTATCCATCCGGGGTCTGCTGCCTGGGAATCACAGGAGTCTTCATTGTTCCTGAGAGCTCAATTCTACAATAGTATCTGTATCTGCAACAAAGAAGAGGCAGGCAAATCAACAGCGGTTTTCAGCTCTGGATGGCATATTTGATTCACTCAAGACACTTTTTTAAAATGTCCTTTCCAGGAATTCACGGAGAGAAACTCTGTTCAATTAGTTTTCAGTGGGGCTCTAGGATTTTTAATCTGTTAAAGAGGAGTATTATCCCAAATCAGTGGTTTTCAAGCTTTTCATATTCACTGGACCCTTAGCACGAATCTCCAATCTCTCTGACAGGTCATGTGTGACAGGTGTGTGAGGTCTTGGCCGGCACCACAAACCGCCTCTCGGGTTTAGTTGAAATCTTTGTTATCCCTAGTGCAAATGTAGACCACCTTCCAGAAAGAAGCATTTTAGAAAGAGAACTGAAATTGGCCTAGGGAGTGTTGGTGTCAGGAGTGTTGGATTTACATAGTAGCTGTGCTTTCTTCCATGTGATTTCCAGTTTTAAATTTAACTGATTTAGCGAATCTCACACACCAAATAAATTTGTCGGAAATTTTCCTATACTGCACAGTTGGCAATTTAAAACTTCTACACACATGCGCTCTTCTCTCGAAAATCCCAAGCGTCTGGGCGCCTGGGTGGCTCGGTTGGACGGCTGCCTTCGGCTGGGTCATGATCCTGGAGTCTCGGGATCAGTCCCCGCATCGGCCTCCATGCTCAGTGGGCAGTGTGCTTCTCCCTCTGACCCTCCCCGCGCTCGTGCGCGCTCTCAATCAATCAATCTTTAAAAAAAAATAAAATAAAATCCCACGCGGCCTCAGAGCACGGCTGGGTAGCCTGGCACAGCTGGGAGCGCGGCCCCTACGACTCGCGCCGCAGAGACCCGTGAGAGCCACGTGGAGCTCTTACCGCGTCCCGGGGCTCCAGGTGAGCCAAGGACCCGGCTCTACAGCTGCAAACTCGCGTGCCCCTTGCCGGAGCCGTGGCCGAGGGGAGGAGACGCTTCCAGCCGGGGGCGCCGGCAAAGCCTGGGACCGCCGGCAAAGCCTGGGACCGCGACAGGCGACTCGGTTTTCCGCCGCCCACCCGCACGGGCCGGCGCAACCCCGTAACCTGGCGCCGAGCGGGCTCCAGCTCGCCCAGGTGCGAAGGGTGCTGAGCCGCCCCGGCCGCGCCGCTCGGCCCCGCCCAGCAGGGGCCCGCACGGCGCCCGAGTGGGCCGGCGGCACGTCAGTCAGGGCCGGGGGCGGGGCCCGGGAGCGCCCGTCCCCCGGCCCGGCTATAATATCGGGCCCCCGCGGGCGGCAGGCGGCGGGCGGAGGTGCGCGCCTGGGCAGGGGTGAGGCTGAGGGCGCGCGGACCTCCTCGCAGCTGCCGCAGCTGCCGGCCCGCGGCGACTCCCGGAGGAGAAGGAGGGAGGGAAGGAGAGTGGGAGGAAGGGGCGGGCGGCGGGATGGAGGGCACTGGAGGCTGCCCGTGCTCCGCTCACACCAACTCCCGAAGGTGTTGCTTCCAACTTTTACCTTCTTGGAAGCACGGAGCGGCAGTGTCAGGAGACTTGACATTGCAGGGCTGAGCCGAGCTAGTGACGTCCACAACCGTTTTCTTACCGGTTCTCAGCTTTGTTATTTGTATTCATCTCTAGAACATGGACTTCGCCCGCCTGTGGCTAGGGTTGCTGCTGCCTTCGGTAGCTGCGCTGGATTTCGGCTACCACCACCAGGAAGAGATGGAAGCGTTTTTGAAGAATGTGGCCCAAAACTACAGTTCTATCACTCGCTTACACAGTATTGGGAAGTCTGTGAAAGGTAGGGTCCATCTCGTGCACTTTCCCAAACCCCCAGCCCTCGCCTTCGTTCATTAAATATACCTTAGCTTCCTGTCCCTTTTCCTTGGAGCTGCTTGGAGGAGCTCCAAGCGGGTAAGCCGGTGCCTTGCGTCTTGGTGGTTTTCTGCTTTTGTGTGTTGTGTTGTTTTATTTTGTCAGGGAAGTAGTAGGAAGACCTGAATTTTAGTAATCGTCTCTGCTGTCATTCAGTGTCATTGAGTCCTATGCGTTAATAGCATTCTTTTTCCATCTTGCACTGGTTGCTTGAGGTGTGTCTTTTAGTTTTTCTTGGTAGGTAAACTTATGTCGAGAAAGTCTCCGTTTATCCATAGCAGCTTTCCCTTTTTGTTGGCTTCTTTAAATGATTTGGACTGTTAGTGTCTTTTTTTTAAGTCTCCTTTAAACTAAAATAGTTCAGTTCTGTTGGTGAGATTTCTGTTGTGTATAATTAGCCCTATGACATAAAGTGATGCAAAACTATCGTTTCTATAAGTTTTAGTGTTAAATAGCACAGTTGGTAAGATTTGTGTCCTGTGTAATTAGCCCTATGGCTTAAAGTTATGCCAAAAAGTGGCTCTGATACTGATTAAAGGCTCTTTTTTTTTTTTTAAAGATTTTATTTATTTATTTGAGAGAGAGAATGAGAGACAGATAGCAAGAGAGGGAAGAGGGTCAGAGGGAGAAGCAGACCCCCGGCTGAGCAGGGAGCCCGATGTGGGACTCGATCCCGGGACTCCAGGATCATGACCTGAGCCGAAGGCAGTCGCTCAACCAACTGAGCCACCCAGGCGCCCTAAAGGCTCTTTTAAAATCATCTGTTTGAATAAGACAATTGCTAGATAATAAATATATGTTAGCAATGACTGGGACTAGCATTTTCACATTTATCATTTGCTTTATTTAATTTAGAAATTATATATTAAAAAAATAGCTGTATATTGTCTAATTTTTATAGACAGGGAATTTGAATCCGATATTAAGTATTTTGCTCAAGATCACCAGATGGTGGATTTTATAACCAGGATTGGCATTCAGATCCTTCTACTTAAAGGCGTAGATATTTTGGGGACAAGGCGAATACTTTATCAAACATTGTTATTTCTTAATCTTTTTATATTCATGCTCCCGAACGGATTACCTGAAAACTTAATGCTTAAATCAGAAGTTTTGTTAAGTTTATGCAGTTTGGATCTCCTCTCTTTATAAGGTGTGTTCACACTCCACATAGATTTTAGCTCTGAGCATTTGAACCAAGGAGTGTCTCTTAATTACCATATTCTCAATCATTTTCAAGAAAAAAAATTAAAGTCATGGTTTTTATATTAAAGAAGACCTATACAAATTTACTTATATGTAATGCAAAATAAAAAATGCTGGGTCATGTGTTTAATGGTATCTTTGTTTTCAAAAACATTGCCAAAGAGTTGGTGCCAGAATTACTCTATATTGCTCAATAATCCGAATTAGAGGTTGGATGTGTGAGAAATCACATCTTGAATCAGCGTATGTGTTCAGCCTTTTGAAATCATTTCCCCCTAGAGTTCAAGAGAAGAGCAATTTTAAAAGATCTTTAGTAAAGCAAATATCTTGAGTTATTGTTCAGTCATTTAAACCACAAGATGATGAGGGTGTTGTTAATTTTAAGTACTAAATGATTTGGCAAGCTTTTATGTTTTCAAACACAAAGTGCTTGTGAAAGAAAATTGGGGAATCTCTTAATGTGAACCAGCTACTCTGATCCATCTTTCATGATATCAGACCACAGTAACATTGAAAGCCAGTAGGCTTTTTTTTTTCCCCCACTTTGTATGCACTCTTTGGACTGAGAAGTTATCATGTAAAAATCTGACACTCGTCGTCAGATGTTTGTGTTGAATATATTCTGAATAATTACTCCGATTAGGAAAAAGGTTCCAAGTGGTGGGTTAAACTGTACACTGTATCACTGCATGTTATCATGACCATTGAAAACCAGTGCTCGTTTGTTGGTGCTCTTTTCACTAGATAGGCAGTTTTCCCTGGCTGTCCCACCCTCTGGTGTAGGATACGTTTGCTTAGCAAACAGCCTTTACCATATTTGTTATTTTTTTTATTATGAACCTGGGCAATCTACCTAGAAGAGGAAGTAATATTCCTACCCAGTCAAGTACATTTTTAGTTTTTGTAAATGCACATCACGTGGATTTTTGTTATTGTAATCATGGATCCTATTCTGCCTTTTTCCTCAATTCACATTATTTCATTACATATTTCTATAAATTGACAAAGTCTGCAGATGTAAATTGGTTGCTATATAGTATTTTATCCTCTTGGTTATGGGAATTGTCTTAGTCATTCACCATTTGGGGGCATCTATATGGTTCTGATGATCTATTATAAACAATGATGCTTTAAAAGCATTGATACATGTCATGATGATTACCTTCCGTTGTAACTGGTGATTTTTCTTTTCAGTTTTTTTATTTTGAAATGCTTGAAATCCACACAAAAGTTGAGCCCACATTTACCCTTCACCCAGATTCAGCCATAGTAGACTGACCATATTTCATGTGGAGCTTTTGGGGAAACCCCATTACATAATGACCTAGTAAAATCTTAGGTGAAACAAGAGCAGCAACTCAAACTGACAACTGAGTTGAGAAAAATTAGAAAAGGTACAATATTCATTGGTTTATTCATTCGTCCATTTAAGCGAATATACCCCCCTTTTTTTTTCCACTCGTAACCCCCTCTGTCTAGTATGATGCTGGCACATATTCAGTAATTTATATTTTGTTTGTTAATGAATTGAATGTTTGCCGAGTGAAAGCCATGTGAAGCAAGCAAAGTTGTGTGCCATTCGTTGCCTGCCATTAAGTAGCCCCCTTTAAAGGACGAATATATTTATTGTGGATTTCCCCAAGCCTCTCCACATCCCCCAAAATTAGTTCTAGGACTTTTCTTTTTTTTTTTGGCTTTTTAAGTTTTAATTCCAGTTAACATACAGTGTTATATTAGTTTCATGTGTACAATATAGTGAATCATCACTTTCATACATCACCCAGTGCTCAGCACAAGTGTACTCCTTAATCGCCATCAATCCATTTCACCCATCCTGCACTTCCCTCCCTTCCCCTCTGGTAACTATCAGTTTGTTTTCTATAATTGAGTCTGTTTCTTTATTTTGTCTCTCTTTTTCCTTTGTTCATTGTTTTGTTAAATTCCGCATATGAGTGAAATGGGTATTTGTCTCCAACTGACATTTTGCTTACTATTATACTCTAGCTCCACCCATGTCCTTGTAAGTGGCACGATTTCGTTATTTTTTATGGCTGAATAATCTATTGTATGTGTTTGTGTGTGTGTGTGTGTGTTCACATCGTTATCCGGTCATCAATCAGTGGACACTTGGCTGCTTCCATATCTTGGCTATTGTGAATCATACTGCTATAAACATAGGGGTACATGTATACCTTTAAATTAGTGTTTTTGTATTTTTTGGATAAATGCCCAATGGGCAATTACTGGATGGAAGGGTAGTTCTATTTTTAACTTTTTTGTGGACCCTCCATACTGTTTTCCAGAGTGACTGCACCAGTCTGCCTTCCCAACAGTGAATGAGTATATTCCTTTTTCTAGTTTTAGGACCATTTAAAATGAGATTTTTCTACCATCTCCATTTTAAGAATCTTCCCTTCTGCTTAGTCTAACCTTTACTTTATCTGAATAAAAAAGGTTGCAAAGGGCAAGGAGTAGATCATAAAAATCTGTTATCAAGTGCTTCCATATTATATGTTTTAATACATTATTTCAGTCTCTGACTCTGAGTAGGTATTGTTATCCTTGTTTACAAAACAGGTCAATGCAGCACAGGGGAAGTTAATTAACTGCTGAAGATCACACAAGTCAGTAAGTGTTAGAGGATTCAAATGCAGATCAATGTATCTCCCAAGCCCATCTCTTTGCCCCTTAAAGAGGCAGTTTGACACGGATGTAGATGGTTACGTGGAGATTGGGTTTTCTAGAGTCATGGTTTGGGCACATGTGATTTGAAAGTATAGCTTCTGCCAAGGATCTATGGCTGTGTTGTTCATTACAGTAGTCATTAGTCACCTGGTTATTGAGCAGTTGGAATGTGACTAGACAGAATTGAGATGTGCTAAGTGATTTTGTAGACTTAATACAAAAAAAGTAAAATAATGTTTTTATGTTGATGACCTATTGAAATGATTTAGAACTATAGGTTAAAAATATTTTTAAAATTTCACCTGCTTTTTACTTCTGTTAATGTGGTTATGGTTACTAGAATATTTTAAATTATATGACTCGTGTTATATGTTGATTGAGCCATGCTGACCTAGAGAGAAATTTGTTAGTAACTTTTTTCTGAGTACAAAAGGAAGCTAAGTTCATTTAGAAAATTTGGAAGGTACAGCAAAGCACCAAGAAGAAAATTAAAATCTCACCATACAAAGAAAACATTTAGTAGACTAAAATCACTATGTGTACTGTTCTGTGCCTTTCTCCCTCACACTAAGCTAATTATCTTGTTTGTGCATGCAAACATGTTATTTCTAAAAGTTGATTTTAATGCTCTGCTTTGTGTCCTATCAATGGATATCCTAGTGTTTATTTAACTTCTACCCCACTGATGGACATTTAGTTTGTTTCTAAACTTTTCCTGTTACAAATAGTGCCACAGTAGACCTCTTCAAAGCTAAGACGGCAGAAGAACACAGACTTTGGAACCACAGGGCCCAAGTGCAAATTCTAGATCCTCTACTCTGTAGCAATGTGACCTGGAGTTGTTAGATAATTCCTGGCACACAGAAAGTGCTACATAAAAGCTGCTGCTAGGGATATTGTAGATGCTGTTAGGGAGAAGTTTTCCAAAAAGGAAATTACCAGGTCTTAAGCAGTTTTATGTATTTGATACATGTAACCAAATTGCTTTCCCAAAAAGATTGTATTGATTTTTATAATCTCACGAGAAATGTATGCTAAGGGCGCCTGGGTGGCTCAGTTGGTTAAGCGACTGCCTTCGGCTCAGGTCATGATCCTGGAGTCCCTGGATCGAGTCCCACATCGGGCTCCCTGCTCGGCAGGGAGTCTGCTTCTCCCTCTGACCCTCCCCCCTCTCATGTGTTCTCTCTCATTCTCTCTCTCTCAAATAAATAAATAAAATCTTAAAAAAAAAAAGAAATGTATGCTAAGAAAAAAACAACTTCTCTAAATCTTCTGTTAGTCATAAATCAGTACTGGCATTAGTGATTTGGAAGATTATTGTAGATTGGTCGAAGAGTACAAAGTTTCGGTCATACAAGATGACTCTTAGAGATCTGCTTTTTACTGCATAGTGCCTACAGTTAAACAATACTGTATTGTATGCTTAAAAATTTGCCTAGATGGTAGATCTTATGTTGTGTTCTTAAAATAATAGCATAATAATAAAGACTATTGAAGTGTCTGTTTTTCATTGTTTAATGTATAAGGGAGAATTTATTTCTCATGCTTTTTCCCCAACAACACTCACCTTCACATATTCATTCAACAGATACTAATGGAATTACTCTGCCAGGAGCAATACCATTTCAGATGCTCAGTAATCTCCCTAGAATTGGTTTAGACTCCTGCCCCACAGAGGCAAGTACTGTGTGCTCATGCACAGATCTCTCATTGTCTACTGCCCTTCATGGGGTAGATTTTAGCTGGTGATTTGCCTTCAGAAAAGAACATTGTGTATAAAACTTTGCCACATTTGGTTTTCTGTCACACTCTGTTCATTTCTCAAGTGTGATTGCTTCTCCGCCTTTTGGCTAAGATCAAGTGTAGCATTTCTCAAGTGTGATCATAAAGCTAGTTTGCTTGGGATCCTGTAGGATCCTGTATTAAATGCTTTTTTTTTTTTTTTTTGGAGAGAAAGCATGCGTACACAAGGGTGGGGGCAGAGGAAGAGAGAAAATCTTAAGCAGGCTTCAGGCCCAGCACAGAGCCCAACATGGGCTCAATCTCATGACTCTGAGACCATGACCTGAGCTGAAATCAAGTGTTTAACCAACTGAGCCACCCAAGCGCCCCTAAAATGCTCATTATGATGTAAATATGATATCGAGGACCAAATATCAAGAAAATCATTACAATCTAGAAATTTCAGCTGTAATACACGTTTGTGATTTAAAGTTATAATGGTTTGGCAAGCCTTTCTGCTTCTTGAAAGGTTTGAAATGCAGAGTCCTTTTCTGAAACATCTTACAAATATCAGCCTTGTTTATCACCATTCAGGGTTTCTTAAAGATACTGCCTTTTTTTAAAATAAAAGATTTAGATTTCCCCTACATTTATAGTATGATATTTTAAAAGAGGAAATTGAGGCGCGCCTGGGTGGCTCAGTCGTTAAGCGTGTGCCTTCAGTCATGATCCCAGGGTCCTGGGATCAAGCCCCACATCAGGCTCCCTGCTCCACGGGAAGCCTACTTCTCCCTCTCCCCCTCCTGCTTGTGTTCCTGCTCTCGCTATCTCTGTCAAATAAATCTTTAAAAAACAAAAATAAAAGAGGAAATTGAGACAGAATATCCAAAAGGTAACATAGGATTTTACTCTGCTTCTTCTATCTAGTAACCATTTTTATTCCAAATCTCAAATCTATCTAAATGGCAATACTTTCGGGACAAGTGGCATTTGAAACTTAAAAAAAAAAAATGACAGCCAATATCAAGTGACTTTTACTATTTGCCTGGTACTTTACATATTATGTTTCACCTGATCATTCTAACAATGGTATGAAATACCATTATTATCCTCCAATTTACATACGAAGAATTGAGATGAAGTGAATTATACATAATAAATGACAGAGGAGCCAAATTATTAGTAAATGAAACCAATGCCTGTCTTGTGCCAAATTTTGAACCTTCTTTACTTTTAGTTTCTCCAGTTATTTTTTTCTCTGTCCTTGTTCCTTACCACCTCCACCCTGTATCTCCTGCCCCTGCCATCTTCCCTCTGACCCAATTCTGAAAAAGTTGGCAGGCTTTCTCTATCATCCAAGAAAAGTCTTATATTAATTTTTTTTTTTTCAATGTGATAAGTGATCTGTGGAATTCATGGATCCGTTTTAGGTATTCAGTTTCATCTAAAGCAGTTTGGATTCCATCTTTTGTTTTAAAGATAAATTTTTTCTATATGCCAAAACTCTTTGAGTATGAGGCAAAAGGAGATGTCTGAGATTCTGGTTTGCACACTTACGGGACATTCACCCACCAAAATGCCATCTCTTTAGAGAACAGTGGTTCTCATTAAGAGCAGTACTGCCCCCTAGGGGGAATTTTGGAAATGTGAGGGGGAGGTTTAGGCCAATAACCTAAGTCTTGGCAGGGGGAACCCTCCTGATGCATTCTTCTGATCTTGTCAGCAATGCACGAATAGTTATGCAGAGTAAAAAAATTGTCACCCACATTTTCTAATGCCCTCTAGGTGAAAGACCAGTTTACAATTATCTGAACCTAAAACCAAACTCTGTTTTATGTACAAATAAAAATCCTTTTCCCACAGTTTTAATATATACTGAACTTTCCAGGAATGTAACTGTATGTAAACTGAGGGGAAATTCTATTTTCCGTAGCTCTGAACTTGATTGGGAGGGGTTTCACATTCATAAAATCCTGACACCAGTGACCACACAGCTGAATCCGTCTGCCTTGGTAGCAGATGCATTCATTGTGACTCTCAAATATAGGTATAAGCATCGGACTCTCCCGTGTCTTCTCGTGGCTCGTGTCCAAGGGTTTACCTGCTGATACCAGGTTTTATTATAAGTTTCTCTTTTATATAATTTGAATGTTATACTGATCTTTTTGAAATTACGTAAATGTGTTTTCTGGGCATGTTATGCCAGCATGGTAAAGGAAGATCGCAAAATATTGGACATGAAAAAAGAGGCATAAACTGATAGGGCTAGGAACTGTTGAAGTAAAATCACAGACCTAGATTCAGGTTTATGTAGCCAGCATCCAAAAGGTGTTTGGTCTCTGTTCTTAATCCGTGAACATGCGTGTCTGGAGGTAACACCGCGGTGACAGTGGTAGCTGGAGTTGAGCCACAAAAACTGCCATTAGTCCTGTTTCCTTCTTTCAGTTTGTGTTTCTAGAATGTCCCTTTCATTAAGAGTACCTAGTAAGATAAAAGGAATCCTAAAGTTAAAAAAAAAAAAAAAAGTAGATTATTTCAAACACCAGTTTGCATCTGGTGTAGGAGATTAAAGCAGGTCTTCCTATCTAGTGATTTAAAGCAATTGGTGTTCTTCCTAGCTCCTTAGTGATTCAGTGTAATACAGTATAGTAGTTTGCTGAGAAGTTCGTAAATCCTAATTTGAGTTTGGTTAAAAGGAAACAGACATGAGTTGCACATTAAGACTGTTTCTCATCTCGGTGTTGTAAGGATTGCTGCATGTCAGATGTTTTAAAGTACAAATTTTCTGGTCTGTGACCCTTGGCAGAGTAGCTTCAGCAAGCTCAGCTGGAGGGCTTAGTCCCCACTGCAGCAAAAAAAGGCTGCCAACTTCAAACAAATTGCCTTCAAACTGGGTCCACAGACTTATCATGAACTTACCCAGAGCTGAAGATAACAACCTTCATGTGGGGTATAAAGGCATTAACCGTCGTGCTTAGGTATTGGGAGGGTTTACCCTTGCACAGAGTTTAGTAGAAGAAACCAGTGAAATCCCCCTTCTGTTTAGGTAAAGAGCTTTCCATTAGTTCCTTTCCCGGTTTTCTAATTTCTCTGATAGAAATCTTCTGAGAAAACTAGAACCATACTTGAGCACAATTCAAGTCACATGAACAATTATCCAAATACATGCCTCAGATACCTTTCTGACAAAGTACACAAGTATATTATGAATACAGTCAGACAAAATTTAGTACAATGTCCCATTTTTAGAGTGGGAATGGATGTTACAGACCCTGTGATCACTCATTGAGTTCTTCACGGCTTAGGTCAAAATGTTAACTCCTCCTGGAAGCCTTTCTCCAGTCCCCTGGGCGGAGTTAGCATCTCCCTGCACCCCTCTTCCTGGCAGCTCTGGCTCTAACAAGCTATGTTACACCTGGGGGCAGGGATCAGGCTGTACTCATCTTCCTATCCTAGGCCCAGATCTGTGCTTATTAAAGGCTAAGCACTCTCAGGGTCAAAGCTGAAGAGTTTTTCCATGCATAGTAAGTGAAACATGAATGTAAATCTACTTTTATACAATATAGTATATAGTCATGTTATACTGTGTTAAGTATATAGGATATATATTTTTATATATGCTTTTATATAGTTTACCATATATAACTTTATATCGCTACATAAATTGTATGTAGTAAGTACTTCAGTCTCTCAAGTATTTTTGTGGTATTTTTATGGTATTCAACTGAGTTTCTAAGAGTAATAGAAAAAAATAAAATGTCCCCAACTGACTAGCCTTTATCTGAAATTTAGCTCCATGTGCATCTAGTGTTATTAAGGTGTAAATAAATCTAATTAAAAAGTAACGGGGAAACTGTTGAATTGCTGCTATTTTATGGCAAATTAATATAAATTGGAGAGGTAGATGCCACCGCTTACGATAAGTCACTGGAGCGTAGGAGGTGGCAACAGGGACCTGAGTGTCTTTCAGGTAGTGAAGGGCATAATTGAATTACTCCAAGCCTGGAGTGGTTCTGTCCCCCTATCCCTTGGGTCCCCCAAACACTAACCAAACACTAACCAAGCATGTATTAAGAGCGAGTAAAAAGGAGATATGCATGTTCCTCCAGTAAGTAGAGTAAATATGCCTTGTTTTATTTGAACAGTGCAAAGATAATTTAAGTGCCTATTTAGAGAACTTAAAAAGAGAAGGATCCTTTGATGAAACCTGCCCTCCACCCCACACAGTTCAGCAGAAAATGGAAACCCCTTGATTCAGTGGCTTTTTTCCATCCACACTCAGGCATGTTGTACAGATTTAAGATGAAGGTATATGACACGTTTATTCTTGCTTCAAGTGGTTCAGAAAGGCCCAGGTTTTGGAAATTCACAGGTAGATAGACTGTTGAAGAACCTTAACTTTAATTTTTAGATCCTACTAAATATTCATTCCCTTGCCCATTGGGCACCCATTAAAATTCTCTTAAAGGCAGGGGGTGGTAGTCACTCTTGTGAGTACAGGCATCTGGAGATGTGTAGAGCACACAGACCATTTTTTTTAAAGATTTTATTTGAGAGAGCGAGGGAACAAGCTGTGGGGAAGGGCAGAGGGAGAGAGAGAGAGAGAGAGAGAGAGAAAAGCAGACCCTTTGTTGAGCACAAAGTCCTACTCGGGGCTCCATCCTAGGACTCTGAGATCATACCCTGAGCTGAAGGCAGCCGCTTAACTGAGCCACCCAGGTGCCCCTGCACAGATCATTTTAACATGCAGCAATTCAGCAGTTTCCCCATTACTTTTTTCCCCCAGTTTTTTTTTTTTTTAAGATTTTATTTATTTAGGGGTGCCTGGGTGGCTCAGTTGGTTAAGCGACTGCATTCGGCTAGGGTCATGATCCTGGAGTCCCGGGATGGAGTCCCACGTCGGGCTCCCTGCTCGGCAGGGAGTCTGCCTCTCTCTCTGACCCTCCCCCCTCTCATGCTCTCTATCTCATTCTCTCTCTCAAATAAATAAATAAAATCTTAAAAAAAAAAAGATTTTATTTATTTGACAGAGAGAGACACAGCGAGAGAGGGAACACAAGCAGGGGGAGTGGGAGAGGGAGAAGCAGGCTTCCCACCGAGCAGGGAGCCCGATGATGCGGGGCTCGATCCCAGGACCCTGGGATCATGACCTGAGCTGAAGGCAGATGCTTAACGACTGAGCCAGCCAGGCGCCCCTCCCCATTACTTTTTAATTAGAAAGATTTATGTACATCTTAATAATACTAGATGTACATGGAGTTAAATATCAGATAAAGGCCACTCAATTGGAGAACATTTTCTTTCTGTTACTCTTAAGAACTCAGTTGAATAATCTTTTAGCATCCTGGAGATAAGCCTAACTGTTTTATCATTTGTTATTGGTAAGTTCCTTTCTATTTTTAAAGAAACAGATAAATTGGGATATACCATATTTTAGCTTTAATAAACAGTTTAATTGAGCTTGATCATCTTTTAAGTTTTAAGAACGTGTATTTCTAAGTGCACAAAATGTGTTTATGGGATCTACAGCACACACTGGTTCCAAGTGCAGAAGTGGGCAACAGTTGCAAAGTTCTTGAGGTGGACAGGTTATTGCTATATTCTAAGAATAGAAGCAAAACCAGGGGAGCTGGAGGATAGTGAGCAAAGGCAGAGCCCTACTGGATGAAGTTGGAGAGGTGTGTAGGGGACAGATCATAGAGTACTATAGCAAGCCAATTCAAGCATGGAAAGTTCAATTCTGTTCTGAGGATAATAGGGAACCATTATTTTAAGGACAGTTTTAAGGGCTTTAAGGACAGTAATATAAACTGAGGTAGGTTTAAAAAAATAACTTTGCCTGCTGAATAGAGAATTAGAAAGGGGCAAGTATAGAAGCAGAGAGAATAATCCAATTATAATAATCCAGGCAAATGGTGATGGTGGTGATTTTGATTAAGATGCTGTATTAGAAATGGAAGGAAGTGTAAGGATTAAAGATTTGTTTCAGTAAACAAAACCAACAATACTTGCTAATAGATTAAAAGGGGAAGGGGAATATCAGGAGAAAAAACCCTGGAATGACCTTTAGCTTTTATACTTGGCCAACTGAGTGTGGGAGGTATTATTGACCAAGATGGGGACAACTAGAAAAAGGCAAGTTTGGGTTGAAATCAAGAACTCTGATTTAGACAACTTTTCATAAGTTTGAAGTCCTTAGTAGACATCCAATGGGGATGTCCAGTAGTTGGGTATGGGTGTGGAGTTTGGGGGAGAGGTTGGCTAGAGAAATAGACAAGTACACTTGAGGGTTATCGATATATAGATGGCATTGAAACCCATGGAACTGAAAATAATCTAACAAGCAAGTGAAGATAAAAGAAGGCCAGAAGAGAGCTACAGGACATTATGCCATTTAGAATCTGGTAAAGCTAGAAGCCAGTAAAGGAGATGAAAAGAAAATCAGCAATAGGATAGGAGGAAAAGGAAGAGTGGAATCACAGACATCAAGGAAGGGCAGCAGCTCAAGAAGGAGGCTATTTTGGGGTCCCTTGACCACCCACTAGTGAATTGCTAGAAGGACTCACAACTCAACATGAAGTCCTATTTAGAGCTAAGGTTTATTTTTTTTTTAAAGATTTAATTTATTTATTTGAGAGAGAGCAAGTGAGCATGAGCAGGGGGGAGGGAGAAGCAGACTCCCCACTGAGCAGGGAGCCCAACGCAGGGCTCGATCCCAGGACCCCGGGACCATGACCTGAGCTGAAGGCAGACGCTTGACTGATTGGGCCACCCAGGTGCCCTAGAGCTAAGGTTTATTAAACAAAGGATATGGTGCAGGAACAGCAGGATAATGATCTACATAGGCAAAGACCCGAAAGGTCAGCATCAGCTTCTTTGCTGTCCCCGTGTGAGGATCCCACAGCTATGTGTTTCTCTCCAGCTGTGAACTGTACCTCCACCCAGGGAAGCCCACTCAAGTCTTGGCAGTCCAGAGTCCTTCAGGGGAGCTGATCACATAACTGTGCACCCATTCGGAGCGCAGGCTCCTGCAAGATACCAGGTGCGCATCAGGAATCTTCTTGTTTACTTTAAACAATGCTTTTGGCTTGGTTCGTCCTGACCGACTACTGGCTTGAGGGTACAAAATAACATCATTAATTAGTGAACATTTCAGGAGTATAGTGCTCAGAGTTTGGCTAAGGCTCATTCCTGCCACTGCAAGTGCTCCCGCAGATAAGCAAGGGGTGAGTAAAAGAGACAGGCTGTTTTAACTCTTTCCTTGCTGAGGTCTTGGTTAACCAACCATGTTGACTGCTGCTGTAACTGAAAACTGAGAGCCAGAAAGTGGAGTTAAATTGTTTTTCTCTAGACCCCTTTATTCCGAGGACATTTATTGAATGCCTAATATAGTCTGTGGTGTGTGCTAGCATAGGAATATAGAGGTAAAGAAGTTAGATTTGGTCCCTGCCCTGATGGGGTTGACAGCCTGAGAAGTGAGTAGGAGGGAAGAGACCCCCATGAGATATAGGTGCGAGCGGCCCTGTGGGAGCCACGGCAAGGAGACGCGCTGTGGCCGAGACCTGCAGGCATCCAGGTGGAAGGAGGACGGCGAGGCAGTAAATAGCACGTTCGAAGGCCTGGTGGTGAAGGAGCATATTGACCTTAAGGAACACATGATGTTCAGTGTGGCTGAAGAGGAGAGCGTGGAGGGGAGAGAGGAGGCAAGGTGGGAAGATCATGGAGGACCTTGTACACTTTGTTGAAGATTTTGGCTTCATCCAGGAGGAGCCATAATCATCCTAGGGATTCATGTCTGATTGGAAAATGACAAATTTGTTTTCTTGATTGGAAAATTTCTGATAACTTTACATTTCATTTTGCATTACAGTAAAGATACCCTTTAAGATATAAAGTGGAACAGCCATTTGGTGGGGGGGGGGGGGTTCGGTGAGAAAATACAAACCCACCAGACTGGGTAAATCAGAACACCAACAAAATATAATATCAAATCTGTAAAAATAACAGTTCCCAACAACTATCAGTGTGAAACGTTCTGATTTAAATCCCGTAATTGGACTGAGCTCTTCATCTAAACCTTAAAGATTATTTTACAATACATTTTATTAAAAACATTTCACCAATGTATGACACATACTATCTTTTCTTTTTGCCCTCACAGAGCACAGATCACATGAGAGGGAAGGATTTTTTTAATCAGCAGTTTTGGAGCAATTCTGTGTATGCTAAACTTATAGAGAAACTGATAAATATTAAATCTAGAATTCAAAGAGAAATGCCAGAGTATATAGAAACAAATACTTTTTTCCCAGCTGTATTGAGATATAATTGGCATGTAACATTGTGGAAGCTTAAAGTGTAGAACATGATGATTTGATACGCATGTATTGTAAAATGATTGCCATAATACGATTAGTTAACACATCTTTCACCTCACATTACTACTATTTTGTGCAGGTGGTGAGAACATTTAAGATCCACTATCGGCAACTTTAAAAGTACATAATACAGTATTGTTAACTATGATCCCCATGCTGTACATTAGATCCTCAGAACTTGGAAGTTTGTACCATTTGATCAACATTTCCCCATTTCCCACACTCCCTGATCCTTTGCAATCACCAATCTCCTCTGTTTCTATGACTTTGGCTTTTTTATTTTATTTATTTATTTTTTATTTTTTTAAAGATTTTATTTTTTTGACAGAGACCTAGAGAGAGCAGGAACACAAGCAGGGGGAGTTGGAGAGGGAGAAGCAGGCTTCCCGCTGAGCAGGGAGCCCGATGTGGGACTCGATCCCAGGACCCTGGGATCATGACCTGAGCCGAAGGCAGACGCTTAACGACTGAGCCACCCAGGCACCCTGGCTTTTTTAGATTCCACAGCTAAATGAGATTATAGAATATATATCTTTCTATGTCTGACTTATTTTACTTAGCATAATGCTTTCAAGGTTCATCCATGTTGTCTCAAATGGCAGGATTTCCTTTTTTGGCAGCTGAATGATATTCCATTACATATCATAAAAATTTACTATATATAATAGGCAATTTAATATAATGTATAATAGACTATATTATATATATTAATATAGCACATATATATGTGGTTTTGGTTATCCATTCATCCATCTCTGGACACTTAGGTTATTTCCATGTCTTGGCTATTGTGAATAATGCTGCAATGAACATAGGGGTGCAGATACTTCTTAGACATAGTAACTTCATTTCCCTTGGATCTATATATCCAGAAGTGGGATTGCTGGATCACATAGTAGTTCTATCTTTAGTTTTTTTGAGGGAGCACCATACTGTTTTCCATAACGGCTGCACCATTTTACATCCCCACCAACAGTGCACAGATACTTTCTACTTAAAAATAATGTTGGAATATTATTCTTAGGAAATACAACCATTTGTATTTCCAGGTGGTAGTAGCAGCACTGGGAGGGAACTCAATCATGGTCTCATTTTCTAGGGAAGCTATTCAGTAAGAGCAGTGAGGATGAGAAATGAAAGAAATGCTAGTGATGTTTATTGAGCCCCTGTTACATACCGGGCACTCTGCTAGGCCCTTTACAAATTTTCCTCATTTGAGCCATATAAATACTCTGAATTCTTTACATTCCCATTTTAGAGCTGAGAACAAATAAATAGAGTTCAAAGATGAAGCAACTGATGACCCAAGCTTCTATCTTGGTAACTGGTAGATTTGGGTCATTAACTCAAATTTGTCTCTTAGTAATTCATTTATATATTTATTCAAATATTTAGGGAGCTCCTGTTGTCTCCCAGAATCTGTGTGGAAAGATACGAAGAATGACAAGGCCTGGACCTTTCTCTTTAGGAGCTCGGGCTGGGGCCTGACACCCAGTCACTTGAATGAGAAAAGCACTGTAACAGGGCTATGGACATTCAAAGGCCTAACCTCCAGGAGGCTTGGTAAAGTGGAGGAAGGCTTATCAGGGAAGCTGATACTTAAACAAAGCTTTGAATGTTATCAGGCAGACAGGTGAGAGGATAGGAATGCCAGGTAAAGTGAATGAAAAAACAGACCACAGCCCAGGGGCCTTGGTGGGGTTAGCTGCGAGAAGCGGCTGGAGCTCTGTGTGCTCTGTGGTGCCCTTGTGTGTATGATCAAGGATAAAGATTTGCCGGTGGTTGTTCCTGCTGTATCTTAGCAACTAGGGTATCTTAGTTTGTGCTCAGTGGAAGATACAAAGTTTTTGAAGGATTTTGTCATCATGGGGCTTTTTTTTTGAAACTGATTGTTCAAAGAACAGTGATAAATAAGGGAAATATTTTGATTCCCGTAACTCTTCACTAAAATTGCAGTATTTGTAGCCCCAAGGGAATTATGTTTCCATAGGACATTCTGTTCTCTGTCCTTGGGAAAATATGTTTAAAAAGAATGATAAAGGGTATTTGAGGATTAGTAATAAAGTTCTACACTTTATTGAATACTTACTATGTGCTGGATACTTACTTGTCTGCATTATTTTAAATCCTGATATCAATCTGGGAGTTCAGTGGTGTTCTCTCTGCTTTACAGATGGGAAACTGAGGCTTTGAGAAAGATGACATGCCCAAGACACTTAGGCTACTATGCGGCAGGGCTGGGAATTCATACCCAGGTCTGTCAGAATTCAGAGCCCCAGTTGTTTCAATTTTCAAATGGTCTCTAGAGCCTGGAGGCTCCTGTCCAGGTGGCTTGGGATACTTCAGTGGGTAAGGAAACAGAAGACAGCTTGGGTTGCCCTTCCCTAATGCAGAGCAGCTCAGCTTTAACTGCTTACGTTGGATTTTACATTAGATTTTTTTTATTGGAATAAAGGTCCCGTGACCAACGGTGGGTGGCATGAAAATTACTGCATTGACCATGATACTTTTGCCAGAATAGACTAAGGAGGATGTGCCACAGGCAAGGCAATGTGCCAGGCCCTCTGGTAGGTGCGAAGGCGTATCAGTTCCTGCCCTTTGGAACGTAGATGCTTTACAAAGGGTTCAGAGGCCTCTGAAACTGATCAACACAAGATTGTATCCATTAGAGAATATTGAATATACTCTGTATAAATCAAACCAAATGCTAGGAGGTTGTGTAAATAAGAGTGTCTTGGCTGATCACCTATGTGTTGGTTGAGGCAAAAGATCTCATTCTTGACCCTCCCCATGCCCAAATCCTTGCTATGCTCTAGGGAGACACAGTCTCAAAATGCTTGGAAACACTTAACCACCCCTCCTGGTTTGCCTGAGCCCAGCAGCTCCCCTCACAACTGAGGTTCAGACCCATACGGGCTCGGTTGATGGACAAGGTGGAAGGGGAGAGAGCAGGGGGTGGAATCTGGCCATCAGGAACTTGGGATTTTCCAGTGAGCACAGACTAAGATACCTTAGATGCCTTAGATGCTGAGGCTGCAGGATCCCAGGTGAGGACTGCATAAGACACAGGTGCAGCCGGTGAATGAGACAGGCGTCTGAGCTCCCAAACATCTTCCGCTCCTAGGCACCACAGCGTGATCTCTGAGGTCATAATTGACAAGTGAGAAGTTGAAAAGTGCCTCTTCTCCCCATTCATTCTTTTTTATAGAGTCACCTTTAAAACAGGTTCCCATCTGGCATTCTTTTTTTTTTTTTTTTTAAAGATTTTATTTATTTGATAGAGACACAGTGAGAGAAGGAACACAAGCAGGGGGAGTGAGAGAGGGAGAAGCAGGCTTCCCGCCGAGCAGGGAGCCCGATGCGGGGCTCGATCCCAGAACTCCGGGATCATGACCTGAGCCGAAGGGAGACGCTTAACGACTGAGCCACCCAGGCGCCCCTCATCTGGCAGTCATTCTAAAAATAGGCTTTTAAAGTAAGTGGTAGGGTGAAAATTAAGTGTTTAGCAATGTAATTTGGTAAGAAAGAGATCTTGGTAACAGGTATTAAAATTGGGGAGCTATCAGAATAGGGTGAAATACCATATTTATACCCAGATCTGTAATACACAGATGTTTGAAAATGACAATAAGACAGTTTAATTGTGGTTAAGACTCTTGTTATGCTCTTCAGTAATCGTGATTTTGAGCAAGATTCTTACTGTCTGTGGGCCCATTTATTTGCTCTTTTGTAAAATGGAAATAATAGTATTAACCTTATGGGTTGTTGAAGGTAAATGAATGAATAGATATGAAGTGCTCCTGATTGGCACCTAAGAAATGCTATGGAAGTACCCGCCGCTGTTGCTGTTACAGAAATTGGGGTCTTTGGCAAGGGGGCAGCACAGCACTGATACATGCTTTGGTGTTGAGAGCAGGTGAAACCACTGTTCACTGAGGGCGTCTTTGTGCTTTCTCTCCTTGAGTCTTTGTAGCCCTCTAGGAGGGAAATACCAGTGGACACCTTTGGAGACTGACTTGCCAGTGGTTAAGTAACTTGCCCAGGGCCACAAAGTAAGTAGCTGGCAGATGCAGACCAGAGCTCTCCGTCTTCAGAGCTTGGCTACCCCCACACCTGCAGCTTTTGGCTGACCTCCTTCCTGCCTGCACACCTCAGGAGCTGGGCGGTACAAGATGCGGCATCCAAGCCACACCCTCCCTTTGACAGAAGAGGACCATGAGGCTGTCGGATGCAGTGACTTGCCAAAGGTCCCCCTCTAGTTAGACTGTGACATCCAGATGGGGAAACCAGATTTAATATTAAGGCTGTGTCTCTCTATATAGGGTCCAATTGCTTACGATCTGTTTGGCAAAAAAGACTCAAGATAAGTTGTCAGATACCAGAACACTGATTCCATTGGGATTTAATATATACATGCTCAAATACTGAACAACAAATGATCCTTCGCTTTAATTGGCTTGTATTTATATACTTGGCAGTGCGAATGAACATAGAGTAATAAGGGATTTTTTTTGTTTTTCCACTTTTGTATTTGCTTTGAAAATTTGCCTAAGAGGTTTAAAATCATGTTTAACTATAATGTAGCAATCTTAGGAAAAGATCAACCCATACTTTTACCACTGGCTCTCAGCAGATGAGAGCTTTCTATTCAATAGAGAAACACATTGGCACAAAGTATGTATAAGGATGTAGATTTGCAGCTTGCTTTATTTATTTATTTTTCAAGATTTTATTTATTTGACAGATAGTGAGAGCAGGAACACAAGCAGGGGGAGTGGGAGAGGGAGAAGCAGGCTTCCCGCCAAGCAGGGAGCCTGATGTGGGGCTCGATCCCAGGACCTTGGGATCATGACCTGAGCCGAAGGCAGACGCTTAACGACTGAGCCACCCAGGGGCCCCTGCAGCATTATTTATAACAGCAGAAAATAAAAATGATGGTCATCTAACTAATGCTTATTAGATTGTATACATAAAGTAATTAAAATGACAAATTTTGTATTTTACCACAATTTAAAAAATAACGTAATGTGCCCAAACCATCAACCTGTACACTTTATGTGGGTGAATTGAATGTGAATTATCTCAATAAAGCTGTTGAAAAATAAAACCATGCATTTACCAATAGGGAACTGATTAGATTATGCTATACTCAGTCAATGAAATATTATATAAGCTTTATAAAAAGAATGAGGTAGATTTATGTTTTTGATAGGGACAATGTCCAGAATATATTGTGAAGGAAAAAAAAAAGTCATGTCCAAACTTTTTTCTACACATTTTTATATATGCATATGTCTATAGTTTTGTGGGTATCACTACCTAAGTATTGTTATGCAACTTGCTTTTTTCACTTATGTGTGTTGGGGGTTGGTACACATAGTATTACAGGTCTCCCCTGCTATCTGAAAGTAGAGCATTCCTTTGACACCTCTCCTTAGCCCCGTGGAGTAAAGTGAAGAAGCCTTCACCATTAATTTATATGGAAAATTTTTCAAGTGTTCACAGACCCAAAATATAACTTCTCTTAGGCTTTTCTGATACCTTAGGACACCTCTTACTAACAGATGCACAAAATAATCAAGAAGCACAGAGGCTCACAGATACAGTACTGTGGTGGCTTGATGCTGAGGTGTGGAGTGTAGGTGGGGCGGGGGGCCCTCTCACTGCTGTTCGGGCCCGCAGCCTCTGACAGCTCATTGCAAAACAAGTGCTGGATGCTATGTTCTCTTTTTGACTTTTTTCATAAAAATGGAGTGGTGTACTACAAACTTTCAAAAAGTGGGGGTAATTGTACCTCACTGTCTTTAGCTGCTTCATACTGTTCAAGGTTTGATTTTTCTCCATTTATTTAATCATTTCCATATTGGTAAGTATTTAGGGTATTTACAACTTTCAGAAATCTCAAATAATGTTATGCCTGATACTCTTGAACAAGCACATGGGCTCCATAATTTGTCAGGGTAGGCATTGCTAAGTCAAAAGGTACGTGCATTTCTGTACTTGGTAGATATTGGCAAATTGCCCTTCAATAAGATATTATTTACATTCTGGTATCACATGAATATGTACATTTCCCCAATCCTAACCAACACTTTAAATTTTTTCCAATTCAATCAGTAAAAAAAAAAAAGTCTTTTTAAATTGCATTTTCATGATTAAAAATCAGATTGAGCATGTTTTCACATTTATTTAACATTAAATAAACACTGAGCTACTACGGTAGATGCTAGAGACAGCAGTGAACAAACATTAAATCCCTGTCCCCCCCCCCGAATTTACGTTCAAAGTTTATTGGCCATTTATATTTCCTCATGCCCTTTACCTCTTTTTCTGCTTATTTGTAGTTCTGAGATATTCTGGACATTCTTTGTGATATATGTGGCAAATATTTTCACCCATTCTGTGGCTTGTCTTTTATTGTTTAATATATATACAATATAAATATTGTTTTCAATATTTTTTTGCCTTACACAAGTTTTTAATTTTTATGAAGCCATAGTCTTCAATCTTTTTCTTTATGCTTTTATGTTTTATGTCTCATTTTAAAAGCCTGCCTTTACCCATAAATATAGTCTATACTTTTTTCTAATATTTTTATAGGTTTAGTTTTACATTTGGCACCTGACCCCATCTGGAATCTATTCTTGTGAATGGAGTGTGTGTGGATTTCACATCCTACATACAGTATATATATTTTTGAATGTTAAAATTTTTTAAAAGTGTGTATAATTTCTGAAAGCAGAAAGAAGCATGAAGACTTTGAAAAGACACTTGGGGGCACCTGGCTGGCTGGGTCGGTAGAGCATGTGACTCTTGATCTTGGGGTTGTGAGTTCATGTGTCACATTGGGTGCCGAGATTACTTAAAAATAAAATCTGAAAAAAAGGAAAAAGACACTTAGGGAGTGGATGTCCAGAAGAGAAAGGTAAAGTGATGGGAAAGAAGGCTGTGGCCTGTGGAATAAATTGGGTCATAATGGGTGTAGGGAGGGACAGAGGCAGAAGGATGAGCCCCTGGCTGACCTTGTGTCCTGGTTGCTCAGGAAATACATGAAAATTCTCAAATACATGAAACGACACAGCTTCAGATACAAGAACCAGAAAATAAGCCAGAATGATTCAGAGATTGGATTCTTTGGTATTTCTAATTGTAATGTAATAGGATTATTAATCCATTATCTGGGACAAAAATGACTTTGGGATAATATCCTATTTAAAAGTAACCCAACCTTTAAGGGGTATCTGGGTGGGTCAGTCGTTAAGCGTCTGCCTTCGGCTCAGATCATGATCCCAGGGTCCCGGGATGGAGCCCCGCATTGGGCTCTCTGCTCAGCAGGGGGCCTGCTTCTTCTCCCACTCCCCTGCTTATGTTCCCTCTCTCACTGTCCCTCTCTCTGTCAAATAAAATCTTTAAAAATAAATAAAAATAAAAGTAACCCAACCTTTAAAACAAAAACCAAAACAAAACAAAAAAAACCCCTACCTTGGATTAATGATTGACTATATTTCCGTTAGTTCTGGCTACCAGAGGTTCAAAGTGAACCACTGACTGATAGGTATGTTAATTAACCCTTTTTAGATTTAAGAGTTTCTTCAGAGAGTTTATTTTTTAAGGGTTTTTCTTCTTGTTGTTTAATACATCTGAAAAGAATGCATATACAAAGAATTGAGACATGAGAAAGCATTGGTTCAACATTAATGAATCTACAAGAATTGGGATTTGGGGAAGGTGGAAGAGATTACCTGAACATTTTTTTTTTTTTAAAGATTTTATTTATTTATTTGACAGAGATAGAACAAGTAGGCAGAGAGGCAGGCAGAGGGAGAGGGAGAAACAGGCTCCCTGCTGAGCAGGGAGCCCGATGCAGGGCTCGATCCCAGGACCCTGGGATCACAACCTGAGCCGAAGGCAGACGCTTAACGACTGAGCCACCCAGGCACCCCACCTGAACATTTTTTAAAAATTGGAAACTGCAACCAAAATAAATAGATAAAATCCCATTAACACTTAAGAGTCTTCATAAGACTGTCTCCATGATTTTTATAAAATTAGGGAGCCTCAGTTGGCTGCTCTAGGATTCCTCAAATGCAAAACAAATAAGGAGATCCCTGACTGGCCCCCATGTCGTTGAACACTTCCCCACCCTATCCCACCCCCAACTTTTTAATGAAGCAGGTCTCCATTTTCAGAACTTGAAAGAGGATGTTGCATGGCTGAAATATGGGTAACAATTGAATAAGCCTTCAGTAGATCATTCTTTAAAGAGGGCTGGTAGTAGTCAGAATGGCTAAAATTAACAATTCAGGAAAGGACAGATGTTGGTGAGGATGAGGAGAAAGGGGAACCCTCCTACACTGTTGGTGGGAATGCAAGCTGGTGCAACCACTCTGGAAAACAGTATGGAGGTTCCGCAAAAAGGTGAAAATAGAGCTACCATATGATCCAACAATTGCACTACTGGGTATTTACCCCAAAGATACAAATGTAGGGATCCGAAGGGGTATGTGCACCCCGATGTTTATAGCAGCAATGTCCACAATAGCCAAACTGTGGAAAGAGCCAAGATGTCCATCGACAGATGAATGGATAAAGAAGAGGTGGTGTATATATATATATATATATATATACACACACACACACACACACACACACACACACACACGATGGAATATTATGCAGCCATCAAAAGGAATGAGATCTTGCCATTTGCAACGACGTGGATGGAACGAGGGTGTTATGCTGAGCAAAATAAGTCAGAGAAAGACATGTATCATATGACCTCACTGATATGAGGAATTCTTAATCTCAGGAAACAAACAGGGTTGCTGGAGTGGGGGTTGGGGTGGGAGGGATGGGGTGGCTGGGTAATAGACACTGGGGAGGGTATGTGCTATGGTGAGCGCTGTGAATTGTGCAAGACTGTTGAATCACAGATCTGTACCTCTGAAACATAATACATTATATGTTAAGAAAAAAAAAAATAGGAGGGGAAGAATGAAGGGGGGGAAATCGGAGGGGGAGACGAACCATGAGAGACGATGGACTCTGAAAAACAAACTGAGGGTTCTAGAGGGGAGGGGGGTGGGAGGATGGGTTAGCCTGGTGATGGGTATTAAGGAGGGCACGTTCTGCATGGAGCACTGGGTGTTACACACAATGAATCATGGAACACTACATCAAAAACTAATGATGTAGGGGCGCCTGGGTGGCTCAGTCGTTAAGCGTCTGCCTTCGGCTCAGGTCATGATCCCAGGGTCCTGGGATCGAGCCCCGCATCGGGCTCCCGGCTCGGCGGGAAGCCAGCTTCTCCCTCTCCCACTCCCCCTGCTTGTGTTCCTGCTCTCGCTGTGTCTCTCTGTCAAATAAATAAAATCTTAAAAAAAAAACAACAACTAATGATGTAATGTATGGTGATTAACATAATAAAAAATTTTAAAAAAAAAGAGGGCTGGTAGTGGGAGCTCGTCGGGGCCAATCCATTCAGAATCCCCTCAGTACCTTTCTTTCGGCATTGAGAGCCATACAACCCTGTACCGTGTGTGGTACGCCAGCGCGCTTAGAAATACCAGTTCTTTCATCAAACACGCAGGATTGCTTGCCAAGTGCTTCTTGAAGGTCAGCTCATTTACTCCTTCTAGCAGCCCGATGCGGTACAGTTATAAGCCGCCTTTGACACAGCAGGAAATTCAGACTCCAAGGACTTAAATTGGGTGTCCAGGGTCACACAAGAAGTAGCAGAATCACAGCGGGGACCCAGGTTGTTTGGCTCCAGGTAAGCATAAGCCCTGTGCTGATACTGTCTCCACATTGGCTGTGTCCGCAAATGCAGCCGCCAGGAGAGGGAACTACACTCCGGTGAGTTCCCTGGAGGCCGAGCTGAGGAACCTGTGTCCCACGTGTCTGTGGTTCTCAGGCCGCCCCGGAAGGGGCCCCCTCCCAGCTGAACAGCAGCTGCCCCTGTAGCCCACCTGCACCCCAGAGCAGCCCTCTGGTGTCCGTTCCTGTGTGAGTTCTGTAGTGCCCGGCAAAGTTCAGCCTCGTGGTTAAAAAAAAAAAAAAAAAAAAAAAAAAGGGAGGGGAGTGCCCTCAGATACAAGATGTGGTTGATCCGCGCAGAGAGAAGTTCTATTTATGCTTCATTCTGGAAGGCAGTGGTTCTCCATTTGGTTTGCATCACATGATGAAATACTATGTAGCCCAGAGAACGAATGGTTTACAGGTCTAACACAACAGATGCGTGAGCCTGCAACAGGGGCCAGTGTCTGGAAGTAGGCACACAGGTGCTTCTAGGGTCCTAGCTACACAACTGTGGGTTCAGTTTCTACAATCCAATTTTCTGTGTGTCTGTTGTATTTCACTAAGGAGGTTGGTTGGTTGGTGTGTATTCTAGTCAGCTGAGGTATTGTGAAAAATGCAAACTCCTGAACTTATATCTAGAGATTGCCATTCTGGGTGGGGCCTGAGAGTTTGCAGTTTTAACAAAAACCCCACATAATTCTGCTGCAGGTAGTCTAGAGATATGTTTGGGGTTTTTTTGTTTCTTTTAAGAGTGTGTCTAATATAGTCAAAAAGTGTCTGTGAAATGGCTCCTTATAATTATTGAGACTTTTCACTCAGGTTCCTGTGTCACAGCCCATGGAAATGTAGGTGCCTTTTTTTTTTTTTTTAAGATTATTTATTTATTTATTAGAGAGTGAGCAGGAGAGAAAACAGCATGAGAGGGGAGAGGGTCAGAAGGAGAAGCAGGCTCCCGCTGAGCCGGGAGCCCGATGCGGGGCTCGATCCCAGGGCCCTGGGATCATGACCTGAGCCGAAGGCAGTCGCTTAACCAACTGAGCCACCCAGGCGCCCTGTAGGTGCCTTTTGAGAGGCTTGGCTTGCATCATGCATTTATGTGCATGAAATCAAGTCTAGGCCTTTGGACATGCCATATGGCCCCCTTTTTTTTTTTTTTTTTTTTTAAGTGATCAGTGACCATGAGAAGCTCTGGGACTTTTTTTAATCGGGCTTGTACATATAAATTTATTTTTTTTAAGTTTTTATTTTAATTCCAGTAATAGTTAACATACAGTATAATATTAGTTTCAGGTGTACAGTAGAGTGATTCATCACTTCCATACATCACCCGGTGCTCATCATGACTAGTGCCCTCCTTTTTAAAAAAATTTTTTATTTACATTCAGTTTAATTAACATAGTGTATTATTAGTTTCAGAGGTAGAGTTCAGTGATTCATCAGTTTTATATAATACCAAGTGCCCATTACATCATGTGCCCTACTTAATGTCCATCACCCAGTTACCCCATCCCCCACTCCCCTCCCCTCCAGCGACCCTGTTTGTTTCCTAGACTTTAGCATCTCTTATGGTTTGCTTCCCTTTCTATTTTCATCTTACTTTATTTTTCCTTCCCTTTCCCTATGTTCATGTGTTTTGTTTCTTAAATTCCACGTGAGATAATATATTTGTCTTTCTCTGACTAACTTCGCTTAGCATAATACCCTCTAGTTCCATCTATGTCATTGCAAATGGTAAGATTTCATTTTTTTTGATGGCTAATATTCCATTGTGTGTCTTTTCCCATTCATCTGTTGATGGACATCTGGGCTCTTTGCATAGTTCTGCTATTGTGTACAATGCTGCTCTATACATTGGGGTGCAGGTGTCCCTTTGGATCACTGTTTGTATCCTTTGGGTAAATACCTAATAGTGCAATTACTGGATCATAGGGTAGGTCTATTTTTAACTTTTAGAGGAACCTCCATACTGTTTTCCAGAGTGGCTGCGCCAGCTTGCATTCCCACCAACAGTGTAAGAGGGTTCCCCTTTCTCTGCATCCTCGCTAACATCTGCTATTTCCTGAGTTGTTCATGTTAGCCATGCTGACCGGTGTGAGGTGGTGTCTCTTTGTGGTTTTGATTTGGATTTCCCTGCTGCCAAGCGATGTGGAGCATTATTTCATGAGTCTGTTAGGCCCACTCTTTCTTGAGATTAGTTTGCCAGTGAGCCCTGTGCTCTCTGACCAAGCTGCCTCATATCCTTGTGAAATTGGCAGGGCATGAATTGTTAAATATTTTATCAACTACCAAAGACCAAGATAAGATGTGCTTAAATGGGTGAGTAAACCAAGGTGGCTTATTAGCGGCGTTTCCTCATGCTCCTCAGAAATGGCCATTTCTCAGCCCACATTTTGAGGTGGGAGCTGACCTGAGATGTTAGCGTAATTATACAGTTTGATAAAGCCAAAGAGGTGGGCCTGCGAGACTTTCCTGACCTTACGACAGTCCACGCGGTCTTGGATCTACTCCAGCAGGCAGCGCAGAGCCTGAACCCTCAGTGTGGCTGCTTCAGGCACATTGGGTGAAAGCTGTGGTTACGAGGACAAGGTGGCATCGTTAAGACCACGGTCTTCAGCTTAGAAAAGACTTATGATCAGCTGGTTATAAATACACAGCCAGAGAAATAGCTGGGAAACTTAGCAACTGCCAAAAAATAAATGCTGGTTTCTCTGTGTGTGCATAGGCCTACTTTGCAAATAACGTGGACTTTGTTTTTTTTGGGGGGGGGGGAAGGGGTTTAAAACTTTTTTTTAAGTTCAGGTATAGTTGGCACACAATGTTACATTAGTTTCAGGTGTACAACATACCGACTCAACAAGTCTGTGTGTTATGCTCACCCCAAGTGCAGCCACCACCTGTCCCCGTATAGCGCTGTTACAGTACCACTGACTCTATTCCCTCTGCTTTGCCGTTCATCCCCAGGACCTGTTCATTCCATAGCCAGCGGCCTTTACCTCCCCCTCGCCTTCACACATTTTGCCCATCCCCCCCCGACCTTGGCAACCATCAGTTCTCTGTATTTCATAGGTCTGTTTCTGCTTTTTGTTCATCTGTTTTTAGATTTCACATGTAAGTGAAATCATATGATATTTCTCTTGCTCTGACTTATTTCACTTAGCTTAATACTCTCTGGGTCCATCTATGTTGTCACAAATGGCCAGATCTCATTCTTTCTGATGGTAAGTAATACTCAGTTGTGTGTGTGTGTGTGTGTGTGTGTACACCACATCTTCTTTATCCATTTATCTGTCGATGGATGCTTGGGTTGCTTCCGTATCTTAACTATTGTAAATAGTACTGCAATAAACTTAAGGGTGCATTTATCTTTTTGAATTAGTATATTTTCTTTTGGTGAATACCCCAGGTAATGTTGATTTTTGAATGATAAGCAGTTAGTTTCTCAAAGCTTCTATAGTCAGAAAATAAACACATGACATTCCAGAAGGCATCGTTCATTGATGAGTCTGATAAGTTGAATGTCGCTGTTGGAGAAGTGACTTAAAAGTTGTTTCTGTGTATGTGTACTGTATGTGTGGTATATGAGTGGTGTGTGTGTGTGTGTGTGTGGTATATTGGATCAGGGGAAAAAAGGACTTTTTTTGAGGCTGAGAGAAGAATTCCAACCGTTTACGTATTGTGTACTGTGTATTGTGTATAGTGTACTGTTGATAGAAGTGACGTGTACGTGTTTCATATATGGTGAGGACATGGTATACTGTGATTTTGTGTGGTGTAGGTGTTCTATGTGTGTATGTGGTGTATTTGTGGCTTGGGGTATGTGTGTATTGGTGGTCTTCTGTGTGTCATGTGTGTTTTGTGATGTATGTGTGGTCTTTGCAGTGAGTGTGGTGTATGTGTGGTATAGAAGCATGTTAAACGCGTGAGGTATGTGGTTGTGTTTCCACGTAGAAGTGTCACGTGTGATGCATGTGTGTTGTGTGTTTGCAGTATATGTTTGGTGCGCTATATGTGTGGTATTCGTGTGTTGTGTATGTAATGCGCGTGTGGTATGTGTGTGGTATATCAGTGTACACACCACAGTGATACCACTCACACCCATCACACACACATCACACATATACCAAACACCACACATATGCCACACATTTATATACACTACAATTACCACATATACGTCACACACACACATTATTCTCAGAGTGAAACAAACAAAAAACACTTCCAATCCAAGGTATCCTAGCCTCTTGCCTCACCAGTAAAATGAGGATAATAATACCTGCCTTACTTATCTCATGGGGTTTCTGCTGAGGATTAAGTAATATGATGAAGTGTATGAGAACATTTTGGAAATTATGTAAAACATCAGTATTTTAAGCAGATAGGATTTCCTAAAATCTTTTGAGTTGTTCCTCAGACTCCATAATTATGACATCATGTAAATATGCTACTTCCTTTGTAATCCTAATCAAATTCTCAGTGAAACCCTGGAAAAGCCCAAAATGAATGGAAATTCCTACTAAAGCAGCTCACTCTATAATGCCCCTCAGTGAGTGACCATTGTGAGTGGATCTGCTGAAAACACCATTGGGGATTGCTTTGTAAGCTTGAGAAATGTGTTGACAGTTTTCTGGAAGTAGGCTGTTGCAGTGATGTGAATGCCTGGGCACTGGTTCTTTTTAAGTCAATGTTTATACTTGTATCCACTTTGCAACAATAGGGACAGCAAATTTAACATGCTACTTTGTTAGAGAAATTAATTGGCACCAGCTAGGCTGCCTCCCTGGCCCAGTCCATGGAGCGTACCACTCTTGGTCTTGGGGTCATGAGTTCGGGCCCCACATTGGGTATTGAGATTACTTAAAAATAAAATATTTTTATTCTTTTTAAAGATTTATTTATTTGAGAGAAGGAGAGAGAGAGCTTGAGCAGGTGGAGCAGCAGAAAGAGAGGGAGAAGCAGGCTTCCCGCTGAGCGGGGAGCCCGATGTGGGGCTCGATCCCAGGACCCCGAGATCATGACCTGAGCCCAAGTCAGATGCTTATCTGACTTAGCCACCCAGGTACCCCAAAAATAAAATCTTAAAAAAAGAAGAAAAGAAATTAGCACCAGCTTATCGTTCTAGGCACCACCTAGAACTATAGTGTTAAAGTATGCCCATATTCTTCTTGGCTGTATTAAAAATGAACAAACAGAAATGTAAATCTCATATTCACCACTTCTTTGAAAGCACTTGAGTGATTATCATGTAGCTTCTCAAGTTTGTTGACAGCAAATATATGCTGTGGGTTTTTTGTTGTTGTTTGTTTTTTTGTCAAAGGATAAATTGAAAGGGTCCGTGAAAGCCACAGACGTCTGGTCTTGCACTGATATCCATGGAGTAAAGTAGGGCTTCTCTGGAGTCCGTGTAGGGCTGGGTGACAGACCCTTCTTTCTCAGACTTTGCTGCCCCTGTCCCTGCCTCCCCTCTCTTCCTCCCCCAGAACAGTTTTGCTTCTCCAACTAAAGCCTGAAGGGGAATGGTGATCACATTGAGGCTGAGAGAAGAATTCCAACCGTTTACATTCCTTTTTTCCCCTGATCCAAAGTCCAGTCTTGAGGAAGAGATGGGAGTCCTGGTTCAGTTGGCCAACACCCAGGCTTTACTGATTCCTTATTTTTATCCTATGTTAGTCACTTGGCCTTTCTGGCTTAATGACTTGGTGATCTGAAGGGTCAGTGGTCACATAAATCATATGATTTAAAAATATTTTTTGTGGTTTGTTTTCCGGTTGTAGTAAAAATTTAAAAAAAAGTTTGTCCTTTAGTTAACATTCACATTTATGTGGGGATGATTTCTCTTTCTCATTATCCTTAGAGATGTAAGAAGCTAATGTGCTTTGGTTTGAGATAGTTGACATAGCAATTTCTTAACTCCTTTTATAGGGTAGTCCTGTGTTTTCACTGGGGAGAGGCAGCCTGTGGAAGGGCCTCCCTTCCCTTCCTCATGGCCTCACCATTCAGGTGAACAACTCTGATCTTTCTTGATCCTGCATCTCATCTCTATAAGCTGCGGAAGCCAATGGATCAGGCCATGATTTTTTTACCTTTACCTTTTTGAAACCTCCCCTCTCCCCAGCTTTTTATTTTGAAGTGTTTCAAACCTGTAGAAAAATTGCAAAAATAGTAAAATAAATATTCACACAGTCTTCATGTAGAACCCCAGTTGTTAGTCTTTTGCACATGGCTTTGTCACTCTGAGCTCTGTCTGTAGATTTTGCTGAACTATTAGAAATGCTAAGTAGCCTGCCACATCATCCTTAAATACTTCAGCTTGCATCACCTAAAAATGACTTCGTCCTATCTTACCACAACACGCCATTATTAAACCAAGAAAAATACTACTCAGTGAACAATATAGTCCACTTCAAAGTTCTCCAGTGATCCCAAGAATGCCTTTTTATAACTTTTGTTTTTTCTTAGAATCCAGTCAAGGCTCACATGTTGCATATAGTGTTAATGTCTCTTTAGTCTCGTAATCTGGGACCATCCCCCCTCCCTTTTGTTGACATTGACCCGCTCATATTGAACCAGTTTTATGTCATTGACTCACTCGTTAATGAACAAATTCCTTATCTACAAGCTCTTGGGTTGTGCTCTTTCAGTGATGAGTTGGAGTCCCTCCAGACTGCAAATCTTAACATGGTTTCCAGCCTCATTAGACTGGAGATAGTTAAAATCTGTGTGATGGCTTCAATCACTTTGACAATAAGCCGTGTAAGAAAATGTGAAAGACATGTTTATGGTTAATGGTTCAGCACAATTAGCTGAGGTGACCAGTTTCCTGCCCTGCCCTCTGGCCATGTGTGCGTGCAACCTCCAGGCTCAATGCTATCCTCCGGCATTTCGTCCTGGGAATTCTGAATGAGATTCAGGGCCTGGACTTAAAAAATAAACTCACTGGATGTCTGGTGATAGGAATGTTTGTGACCTTTTGTTTTGCTTACAGATTTTGAAGGACGTGTTTTCTCAAGATAGCCCCTTTTACTTTCTGGGTCCATACTTCTATTTTTTAAAAAACCGAAGTGGGTATTGGTGTTTCTGAGCTGATCTGATCTGCAGATCTTCTGGAACATACATTGCTGCTAACTCCGGGCAGAAAGTCTCTATCCATATGTTATAGGCACTTTGTATTTGAAAATTTTCTTTAATTGCTTCACTGCTGCTTCATCTGCTAGAGCCTAAAGTTTGTCATCAGCCAGTTCTGCGTACTTGAGGCCCTCAAGCAGATGTGTGCTTACCATGTTTCTGGCACTATTCGTAAAGCTTGTGGGGGTTAAGTGAGATAGCAGCCCCATGAGACGTGGGTACTCTTAATCCCGTAACAAAGATGACAAAACGGATTCAGTCAGAGAGATGAAGCAACTTGCCCAATAGCACATGGCTAGTAAGTGGCAGAACCAGGGGTTAAACCGTGGCAATTTGATTCTAGAACCTGCGTCAGTACATAAAGTACCGCTGCAGGGATACTGAGTATCTTTTAAGAAATCCCAGATGCTGGGCACCTGGGTGGTTCAGTAGGTGAAACGTCCACCTTTGGCTCAGGTCATGATCCCAGGGTCCTGGGATCTGAGTCCCGTGCTGCATCGGGCTCCCTGCTTATTGGCGACTCTGCTCTCCCTCTGCCCCTCCCCTCTGCACGTGCTCTCTCCCCCTCAATTAAATAAATAAAAATCTTAAAAAAAAAAATCCAAGATGCTGTTTTGAGGTAGATGGTGTGCCACTGAAATACTGGTTTTGGGGCGCCTGGGTGGCTCAGTTGGTTAAGCGACTGCCTTCGGCTCAGGTCATGATCCTGGAGTCCCGGGATCGAGTCCCGCATCGGGCTCCCTGCTCGGCAGGGAGCCTGCTTCTCCCTCTGACCCTCCCCCCTCTCATGTGCTCTCTGTCTCTCTCATTCTCTCTGTCTCAGATAAATAAATAAAATCTATAAATAAAAAAAAGAAATACTGGTTTTGATGTCCTTACTAAATAGTTGATTCCTTTGTGAGATTTAAATCTCAGAACAGTGGTACTAGTGAGAAGTCTACCTTTGTTAATCCCACAAATCCATCAGATGCCCTGGTTTTTGGTTAGGTCCAGTCCTCGAAGGAAGCTCGTCTCATGTTGGCAGCCTCAGGGCTCCTGCTGTCAGGAGCTCCACATCCTTCTGTCTGGACTCTGGCCTGCTTTACTCTCAAATGAAAGCCTTTTAGAGCACAAGCTCAGGGAGTGGGATGATGGAAAGAGAATGTTCTATCCTCCCAGGTAGCTTATGAGGAAACTAGTAAATTGCCATTATTCCTTGCCACGAAAAGATGAGTTCTTAGGGTAACAATAAGTAGGCAGTAAGGATAAGCCAGCCTCCAGCGCGCTTTTTCTGGGTCAAATGGATCTGAATTGACCTCATCACAAATCACAGCTCTGTGACACCTTCAGGAACTCATAAGAACAACTGGGGAGAAAGAACTGGAACATCAACACTGAATGTGAATGCTCCTGACAAACCTTAAAAGAGAACTTGCAAATGGACAATAGATGTGTAGTGCTAGCTGTAATTAGTGCATCTTTTAAAAGAAGATTTAAAAAGCCTCTTTAAGCACTGTTTGCATTTTAAGATAATACTCAACTTGGCTACCGATTGCTGCACTGCTCTTCAAAAGGATGATTTGGTTATGTTCAACTTCTCTCCTGAGGGACCGAAAAGGGAAGTTCTCAGCTTTTTATAGTATGAGGCCTCTAGAGATTTTCACTTTGGGGATTTAAAAAACAAGTTTCCTGTCTCTATATTAAAGAAAAGAAAAAAAAAAAAAAGACTAGAAAGAAACATAGGGAGATTATGGTGGTTGGGATCTGAGAATGATGGCTAGTAAAACTTGATTTTTTAAAACTTCATGTAATTTATAGCTTAAAAATGAAATTTTTTTTAAAGATTTTATTTATTTGACAGAGAGAGCGAGAGAGAGAGGGAACACAAGCAGTGGGGAGTGGAAGAGGGAGAAGCAGGCTTCCCGCCTAGCAGGGAGCCCGATGCGGGGCTCGATCCCAGGACCCTGGAATCATGACCTGAGCGGAAGGCAGTCACTTAATGACTGAGCCAGCCAGGTGCCCCAAAAATGAAAATCTTTAGAGGAAGGGGAACCAATTCCTCAGCGTCTGATCTGGGAATAGAGTGGGCGGACCAGAGAAGGTAGACTTGACAGCTCAGAAAGGCAGAGGGATTTTCTAGGATCCTCTTGTTTGGGTTGCTGGTTAATAATTAGACAAGCTTCTCTACTTCTCTGGGAGTCGTGACTAGTTTTGAAATTAAAAAAGAATTTATCCCAACTCAATGCATCTTCAAATTTTTCCTGTTTTTCAATTAAAAAAGGAAATGCCTCTCAGCAATCAGAAGAATCCCTGATTTAGAAACTGAAATCTCCAACCTCCTCTCCTACCCCATGTCACCTGTTCAGGAAGAAATAACATGGAACCTAACATCTACATTTCCCAGGTATCATTTCAAAACATTAGTGCCGTGCATGGGGACAAATGTGTAAGCAAATGAGACCCCATCTCCCCATAATGTTGGAAGAATCTAACACAAAGCCAGGTGTTTGGTTTGGATAGCTGCACTCTCCCATGGTAATACTCCAAGAAGGTCCATCTACTCTGGAATTGCAATCTAGAAAATTGGATCCTTTTCAGATCCTACCCAAATGGTACTTTGTAGACTAGCTGCAGGCTTTTCCATAATACTGGAAAACTCCATCTAGTCTCTGGACCAGGGTTGACCCCAGCTCCAGCTGGACTTCCTGAGTTGTTAATTTATCCAGTCATCCATTCATTCAACAATCACGTATCAATCATCTGCGTATGTGCCAGGCATTGTACGAGATTCTGCGAGCACAATGATACACTGTCCCTTGCTTGCGGGAAAACCTGCGGTTTCAATAAGTGTTAGGAGAGGGGTTGCAGAAGTACTAGGAAGGTGCAAAAGGGAGAGTAACTCAGGCTGGCAAGGGATGGCACCGAGGGAGGAGAAGGGTAAGAAAAGTGTTGGATGGAAGAGGGCTCTTGGTTGAGCCTTGAGAAGTCCAGCGGAAGTTGGCCGCTTTGACCAGGTGGACAGAGGACTATCCATGCAGAAGGAATGGCATGCATCAAGGTGGAGGCGGATGGTTGGCTCCTTCTGGGACTACACGTAATCAAGAATGGCTAGAGCCTGGTGTATGGGATTGTGGTTGGGGGCTGGCTGCTGAGGCAGAAAGTGGACAGACCATGAGAGTTCTGATATGCCACGCTCAGGGGCTTGGGTTCTATCTTAATGCCATGGGCGCTACTGTAGGATAAGCAGTGGCGCCGTGGAATTTGATTCACATTTGATTAACCCCCCAAATAACGGGAAGTTTATAAGACATTGTGCTTCATTTGGACTTTTTTTTTTTCCTTCAAGTGAAAGTGATGTCAGAAATCAGAAAATCAGGGGACACCTGGCTGGCTCAGTAGAGCATGAGACTCTTGATCGAAGGGTCGTGAGTTTGAGCCCCATGTTGGGTGTAGAGATTACTTAAAAAGGGACATTCCAAAATAGTTTTTAAAAAATAGAAAATTAGTATTTTTCAGGCCAGTGTAATCAGTAATTTACAATTGTTTCAGCTGACTAAATGCCAGACTCAGGCTAGGCATTCAATACCTATTTAGTGAACGAATAAATGGGAGAATGAAAGGCTAAGCCTCTGTACGGGGTAGTAGCTTTCACAGTGAAGATGTGTCTGATTTTTGTTAAGTCCATACTGGGATTTACAAAGGAGTCTGGTTGCCTCCAGGAGCCCTTAGTCCATCCAGGCTGCAGTTGCTGGTTCCGGTGCTGGCTGCGGGCCTTCAGTGTGGTCTCCTAGCCATGGGTTAGCAAAGCCTCGGCTGCCCCGGTCCTGGCTTCTCAGGTCAGGCAGGCTCGTGTTCCAGCAGGTAACTGGGCTACCGCTTTTTGCCTGTGCCTGGGTTTTACTGCATCCTTAAGGGGCCTCCCCTGTTTACCTGGCTTGAGACTGCCCCACTCCACTTCCACATGACAAGGATTTAGGTCCTTTTGTGTTCCATTTTTCTCTATTCATGTCCCATTCTGCACTTCTATAACTCAAAGCATTATTTCAGCTCTGGAATCATGTCTGTCCACAGACAAATACTATTTGATGATGCAGGCACATATAATGAGATTATCCAGGGAAAAAATTTTGAAGAGGTAGGCCTTGCCAATGATGTCTTACTATGATACTACCTTTTTTTTTTTTTGAGAGCACACCCCGGGGCGCGGGGAGAGGGTGTGGGGGTTGGAGAGGAAGAGAGAGCAGACTCCACGCCCAGCAGGGAGCCTGACTCAAGGGCTTGATCTCACAACCCTGAGATCATGACCTGAGTGGAAGCCAAGAGTCAGTTGCTTAACTGACTCAGCCACCCAGGTGCCCCCACATGAGTAGTTTTATTTATTTATATATATATATATATATTTTAAAGATTTTTATTTATTTGTGAGAGAGAGAGAAAGAGCACAAGCAGGGGGAGCAGCAGAGGGAGAGGGAGAAGCCGGCTCCTCACTGAGCAAGGAGCCGGATGTGGGACTCGATCCCAGGACCCTGGGATCATGACCTGAGCCGAAGGCAGATGCTTAACGACTGAGCCACCCAGGCATCCCCCCACATGAGTAGTTTTAAAGATTGATCGATTTTTATTTTTTTAAAGATTTTTATTTATTTATTTGACAGAGCACAAGCAGGGGGAGCTGCAGACAGAGGGAGAAGCAGGGAGCCCCATGTGGGGATTGATCTCAGGACCCTGGGATCATGACCTGAGCCAAAGGCAGATGCTTAACCGACTGAGCCACCCGGGCATCCCTGATTGATTGATTTTTAGAGCATGCACACGAGCAGGGGGAGGGGCAGAGGGAGAGGGAGAAGTAGAGCAGATTCTGAGTAATTTTAAAGCAAAGTGTTTAAACTTTCCTCACCTCTGGGTCATCCCCACAAAATTTTAGCGTTCTGGGAGCCCCTGTCTGAAAACACACACTGGTTATGAGCGATGAGAATGATGAACGTTCAGTGGAGGGAAGGATCGTTTGGGGTGGATTGGTTACAGAGGGATATCAAACAGGAGAAGCTAAACTCTACTACAGAAATTTTTAATACCCCTACCTCCAGCTCTTGTTACAGCAGTTTTTAAACTTCAGTGTGCATGAGAATCCCCTGGGTTCTTATTAAAACAGAGACTGCTGGTCCTCACTCTCAGTTTCTGATTCAGCACATCTGGGGTAGAGCCTGAGAAAGTGCATATTTCACTAGGTCCCAGGTGACGCTGATGTTGCTGGTCCCGAGACCGCGCTTTGAGAATGATGGCCTTCTGAGGCTACCTAAGACTGTGCCCACCTGGCTGAAAGGAGCATCCTCGTGCCTCCCACTTGTGGTTGTCGGGATTAAGTGGATATACAGAAAAGGCTCTGAGCTAGGAATGATGCTACTGTGCAAGCATAGCCAACCTGGAAACTTTGGCCCATGCTTTCTGTCCCTGTTTGTTTGCTGCTGTGTGTGTGTGTGTGTGTGTGTGTGTGTGTGTGTGTGTGTGTGTGT